>NW_020654003.1:0-12055 GCF_003589595.1 Hyposmocoma kahamanoa
CTATTGTTAAAATATTCAGTTGAATTAGTTTATTTATACATTATTTCTCAATTCTTTCCTGTTCGTGATTGTATAAAATATTAGGTCACCATTCAACCCTTTGTCAGTTTACTGGTAATTATAATCTAACCACGTAATAAAAAATATTGTACGTTTGTTGTTTTTACTACCATAATTGTTCGGTATTTTACCTGTGCTATTGAGGGTCGTATTCCAGAAACTGAAAATCATGCTCAAGTCCTTGCCATTAGGGTCGTATTTCCAATGCTTGAAATCATACTCAAGTCTGCTCAAATCCTGACTTGAGCATTGAGTAGAGTTCTGGAATACGACCCTTATCTATAATTTATATCGAATGCCCCGCGTACTGATCGGGCCGAAACTGGCTGCGATACGTCGTCGGGTTGACGTCGGCAATCAGTGTCGCTGTAAAAAAAACCCAATTTTTGCTTCAAATGATATAATTATTTATTTTCGCTTATCTCTTCTATTTCTGTTGCTGAACACGATATAATATAAACGAACAAGATTGCGCCATCTTCCTGCCCAGTCGAAGACTCGAACCCGCACCGCAGGATAGCGCAGGCAAAGAACCATTAGCGCCGTAAATATAGTCCACCTACAGGCGCGTGGCTCGGCTTCCTTACGCCACAATAACAGGGTAGCCTGGTTTAAGACGACGTACTTAAGGCTTGAGACCGTGTAGAATGAAAACAAGAACTGTTAGAAAATCAGCTATTGTTTTATTTTATAGTCTACTTATCTGACTCTTACATACTAACGTGAAAAGTAGTTATATTTAATATTGTGATTGTAATTGATAAAAAAGTGCAAAATGGGTTTTGCGTACTCTTACACTGTACTATGGGTAAGAGTACGCATGTGTGTCGGCAAGAGTATGCAACACCTTTTTTGATAGAACTTTGTTTATCAGATGCACGAATCACATCCATACATTTCTGGAAATGTGATTTTTTGTCTCGGTGTGCATGGGCCTTTGGTCATGGAGAGCTGAGAAGAGTCTACTTGGGGCACGGACATACCGCAGTTAGAGTGGTGGTGGTGCTTCAGGCGCATTTGCAGCCGATATTTCTGACATTCGGAGCACATGCCTCAGGTCTGTTAAACCTTTAAAAATACTAGACTCTCGCAAAAGGTTTCAATTGATTGAGAAAGAGGCATAGCGACAATTTTATTCAGAAGTACACTATTCTAATAAAAATGGTATGAGACTACGCGCGTACTCTTGCAACACGTCGAGTTGCGTACTCTTGCACACTTCAGCCATTTCAGAATAAAACTGCTACTAACCCCATGTGTTGCAAGTGACCAGAGTCGTTTGCAGTTTGACCTGTAGACGAGTATTTGGACAATTCCATACAGAGACAGTTTTAAAAAAATATGCTTAGTTTAGTCTCGGTAACCATTTGAAAATACCAAAAAGTTTTATGCTAATATATAATATGTTCAGACTTACGTAGTGTCTTGGTTTTCAATATTTTTTGATATTTTTTCCGCACAACAATCTCCACTTCCTAGCACTACAAAATTATAATGAATTTAGTTGAATGTAAATAACTTCTCGGCAATTTACATTGCGTAGACTCTTCTCGGATTCTATTCATCAATTTTTTGAAAAACTTATACTAAGGGTAAAATAGAACTATAATAGTACAATTCATAATAATTATTTGTAATCTTTAATATATTGTATATACAAATTACGTCTTTAATAATAAATATATACGTATTTAAAATTACTACCTACTTCATTTCGTATTTTGTAGCCAACAAAACATTCTATACAAAAATGTTCGCTGTTCGAACTGTGAATAATGTCTTTTTGGTACTTTTACTTACTTTTAAATTTTAAACTTTATTATCATTTACTTGTTTATTTCACTAAAATAATGTAATTTTTTTATTTTCTTTTCCTAACTTTCTTGACTTGTCCTTTGACCCTAACCTATAATGCGAAAAATCGAGGCGACTATCCTATTCGATATGGATAGATGCTTTTTTATTATTTAACTAAGCTATATACAAAAGAGCGATTGTTGACACCTAGGTGCGCAGTTAGTGAACCAGTATATAGTTATAATAAAAATAAAACGGAATTTATAATAACTTACAATGTTATGCGACAGTGAATACTTACGTCTGAAATTTTGAACCGTTGGTTGTATTCATCTCGGAGATAAACACACGCACAAGCTAAACGGCTGGAGTGGAGTGTTCGTGAAATGACACGTTTAGGATCTTTGATGAGTGGTGTCTATACTTCTTATTTAAACTAATTATTCTTTGTTGCGATTTGGGGAAGTTAGGTTTTTTGAAAACGAGGCATCTATCCCAGTTTTACTCGATATATAGTTTTTTGTAATAAGTTAATATAAACAATACGTGTTTTCAATTATTTTTCGTGGTGGTGTGCGGTGCGCAAATATTTTATTCGCGTTTTAAACTTAACCACCAGGAGGGTTAAGTTTACGGCGAATTACTTATAGTCAATGTAATGACTATTAAGTAATCTGTGGTAATGAGAACAGCTGCTGCAAAAAAACCGACCTCGAAATCTTATTCGCTTTCGGTGTCTTCACTAACAATAACCTAAACGCATATTTATTTATAAAGACAACATTCTTTCGGACTTACAGTTTAAGCCAAAGCGTCCAACAAGACTTGAACTTAAAGATAATGTAAAACTCAAATACAACGTATTTGATACAAAATTATACTTAAAAACTAAACAAAGAAAGAAAAAAGATAATTGCACACAACTTTACACAATTTATTACAATCTAACACTTATCTTAAATTTACAAAGCGACGTATGGCCGCTGAGAGCAGCGCTTGCCGTTGTTTGCCGACACGCCACTTGTCGGCAAACACATTGACCTCCGGGATCTGAGCCAGAGACTCGTTGGGCTCTGGGGGTGGGTGCGTTGCACGCGTTGCTTGACCGCGCGCGCGCTCCAAACGGCAAGGCATATACGTTTCGAGCGCGCGCGTGGTACGGCCCGCCACACCATATGAAAGTCCTTATCAATACAAATCATACTTATGAGGTCAAAAACAAGGTAGCTGCTTTTGATTTCCATCACCAGATCAGCTATAAATTACCATTACATTTTATTTTCATAGAAATTACATATCTGTGCCAAGTTTGATTGAAATCGATTATCTGAATTTATTTTTTATTTTTTTTATTTATTTATTTATTTATTTATTTAATGTGAGTGCAATTCAACGAACCGGATTCATTCCCTAATTTACCACTCTTAGGGACAGAATATTTTCTTCTTTATTTGAATGGGACCACTCCCAGGGTACTCTCTATCTAACCAAAAAAGAATAATCGAAATCGGTTCACAAACGTCGAAGTAATTGCATAACATGCACAAAAAAAAACATTCGAATTGACAACCTCCTTCTTTTTTGAAATCGGTTAAGTGAGAAAGACATTTAGAAGTCAGATTGAGAAATTATACAGCCTTGCCATAAATGAGCCTTGCTTGTGTTCTTTTAATGAATCATAATGAGTGAATAAATTATTGGTAATTGTACTGATAATCAATTGTAATAGTACAATTACCAATATTTATAGCAAAATAACTATATTCTCTAACGACGTACTTTAAGATGAAACTCTGTGTAGAAAATACAATTCCACTCGGTGTTTTAATATACAATTCAGCGAATATTATACTTCAATATCCAAGAAGGGATATTACAACACACTCACTACTGAAGACGTAACAAACCCGTGACTCTGTGAGCAACATCCAATGTGCTTTAAACCACTCAAACTCAACCATGTGACATTAAAGAGGTACCTATAAAGGACTTCTTCTTTTGCTTAAGGTACTCGCCTATTGCTAGCCAGGGTGCGCTAGACTTACTGGAAAGGTACGTCGTTAGGGGGAGGCTCCTTTCGTGAACCCCTATAAGGGATCTAAAGTAGTACATTGGTTTGCAGTTAATGACCTGCTTCCTAATGGGAAAAAAATAAATTGTGTCAAATTTACATTACCCAATGTTTGCTGAAGTAAGCAAACTTAAGTGCCTCTCAGATTTTTGAGATTTAAAGCTCCGAATGGCACAACAAAAATCGGAAACAACGACAGTGCCATAAACGCGCAGACCCGAGACAAGACAGAAAAGTTAGTTTTCTACATCGATCCGGCAGGGAATCGTACCTATCGAACATCGAGCCCAGTTTGAACCATTTAACACGATCCCGTACTAGTCTAAGTCATCAAAGACCTGAGGCCTTGACAATGCCGTCTCAGAACATCTCACGTTTTCATAACCGCTCCCTGGGAACCTTTCGATTGACGACTAACTCGACATATCATTCCTGTCTAATTTCTTAACTCGGGTTGCTAATTTATGGAGTACGCAAACTAAAAGATAAACACACAGTGAGAGTCGAGCGGTTCGAGTCCAGCCACAACGTAAATTTTAATTAATTCGTGGTGGCGGACCGACTATTTATTGACCTTCATGCAGGAGAAGTTTTCACCGAAGGGTGACGTATACCGCGGCCGGTTACCGGTCGCCGACAAGTGCAATTCGTGTAAATTAGCTATTTAGTGTCTATGTACACTAAATCATCATTTATGCGCAGATAGCTACAGGTATAAGTACAGTTTTCACAGCGCAGTATCAAGAGGTACCTTCAGGATTGTAGGCAGCTCTTTAATAGTGTGAATCAGAATATTATTACTGTCTGTTATTCTATTTCCTCCCTGCCTCGCCCACACACACGTGCGCGTCTTTGTCGTGAAGTTTCAGGCACGGACTGCCCCCTACTACTACACCCAGAGAACAATAAATACAGTAAAAGTGGTTAGTAGACTTGTGCCTGATCGGTCCTTAAAGGGAGCGATCCTAGTTAGTTCAATCGGTCAACTGAACTAGGTCGGCCTTCTAGTTCATTTAGTTCATCTAGTTCCTTAGTTAGTTAGTTCTTCTTGTGCTTGCTCGGATGTTGAACGAACGCTTTGGAGCGTAATTTTATTCACTTGAACTACTATGGACTTCTAGTATTATGAGGTCAATACTCACTAACTACACTGTACACTGTACTAAATATGTAAAAATACGATTTGTATGGAATCGGTACTATTTGATTTTCCTTCATATTTTACAGGTTTAAAGACTGCCATTCTATCTAAATATCCCTTATTTTTTACCTAATAAGAATTTTAGTTAGAATGGTGTGTTTAAAAATCAATATTTAGGTAAAACTATTTCATATACTGGTACACGTAGGTTGATATTATACATACAGATACCTACCAAAAAAATTACTTTTTTGCAAGCTTGTATGTATACCTACGTATATGTATGTACATAATGTAGATACGTATTAGAGACTTAGAACGAGCTGGGAACGTTCAATCGTGCATCCCACTCGAACTTGTACTAAAAGTAGCGAAAGATCGCTATTTGTCCCACTCGCACCGTTCCTACTGTATAAAAGACAGGTGAACTATCAACGCAGACAGTTCCTAGTTCGTACTGAACTAAAAAGAACGATGAACTATTATTAAAACCGTGCAAGACGAACTAGTTCATGTCGGTCAGTGTAGGGAATATATTCCTAATAGTTCGTAGTTCATGAACTATACAAGCCAACTATAGACCTCGAAAGATCTATCTGAGTTCGGTTTGCCATTTTCGTTTTGTATAGTATGGTTGTATCATTCTTTCGTCCAAATTGTCTAAAATCCTAGAAAAACGCCTCATTGTGCTGTTTTGGGGTGCGAAAAATGGTAGCTGCTCCAAAAATACTACCCGTGGTGGTATTTCATATCATCGGAAAGTCTCATCTTAATAAATGTTCAATTTTCTGTTAAACGAATGAATATTTTACCATATACTGAATTAATTTGTTACAATAAATTTTTACAGCTTATACCTCAGTAATATGGTCGCTACTTTTTTGGAGAACTAAATTAATAACTTCAATTCGTCGTCATTCAGCAACTTACCGCTAGATGGTTGCTAGATTTTTTGTTGCTATTGGCTAGATTTCAATATAAACTTTTTAAATTTGAAGTTACGACCAATCAATATTAAGATTTTGTACAGTTTCAAAGGGAAAATTGTGTGAGTTTTGGCGATATTGATTCTGATAGTAATCGAGGCTTATGGCACTTCCATAGTTTTTTTCTTCCGTGACTACACCGTATGCTATATGTGCCCGAGCCTGGTAACCTGTTTATGTGTACTAAATATATAATAAACGCACTCATAGCCCCGCACTAGGAAAACCCAAACGAGATAAATAAAATGTAAACGCGGGGCCTCTTCGTGGCAAACCCTCATGGTAACCGTACGGACCCTGAGGCAGTTGGAATGAGATGAGCCTAGATTAGATGAGAAGGAGCCTCCCCGCAAAACGCACCATTTCCTACTTTCTTGCACTCCTGGTGCACCCTAGCCAACAATCGGCGAGTACCTTACGCTGATTGGCAAATCGTTTCATTACGATGGTAAGCATACAGTGTATGCCATCTACACGATAAGAAGAAAAATAATGAGATGTCATTAGTTACGTATACACTACACTGCCATCTATTCTATTCGTGCAGCAAAATCACAATATCACAATATAACTTTTGTATAAAACAAAAACAGATCTCAAAAGTTCGTCGAATTACATCTAATTGCCACCCTTAAAGGTGGAATATTGTCTTCAAATTTGAACGGGACCAATAATGAGATACTCTCTTTCCAACAAAAAAGAATCATAGGAAACGGTTCACAAATAGAGGTGACCCATGCTCAGGCATAAGATGTATAATGTCTTGATGATGATAACAAAATAAACTCAGACAAGAGACGTTGTACAAAAATACTCAACTTTTTAAATGTTTAATATCCATGAGTGTTCTAACCATTTAGAAAAGTTTACGAGATTGACGAAGGGTTGTTGCAGTTTTATATTATGTCTATATTTGCGTCATCATAATACAAATCCCCAGCATTACAAAACATCCATTCATTTGATATTGTTAAAAGTCAAAGTCACTTATTATAAGCCCGAAATTATTCATTAGTTAATTTTGCAGTAAGGCTGTTGAACGATGGAGCAGGCTTGTTCTAGAGTGGCGATCGACCACGAAAAGGATAACATAGTGTAGAACGCCGTGTGTAGTGCGGCAACATGGACTGGCGACAATGGAAGTCTTTCACAAAATCTACAAGACCTATCTAACTACCGGACGATGTTGTTTTTATTGTCTCTGTTAATACCTTCAGGAATAAGTTAGTAAGTGATAATAAGCTACGAAAAATTGAATCAGTGCGAAAAAAATCGACTGAATAGAGGCTATTAATTTCAACACTGTATGATGTAGACATATTAGCGAAAGCTTCTCGTCTAAAGTCAAATAAATACGAGATTTATAATTTAATTTAATAATGTGACGACCAATGTTTGCAACCCTATCTTTATTTTGTGGCGGTACATGTTGTATTTTATTGTCGTTGTCTCCATTACCATGTTTCTTGCAAATAAATCGATTTCATTTGAAATTATTGGCTTCAATCTTATTAATGAACATTAAATGTATAAATGACAAAATCTCAATTACTTATAGGAAATGAAACTATTTTTCCGGATTTAAATCGCGTATATTTGTTTTTTCAAACAAACCGCGATTGTTTGAAAAAACAAATATACGCGACTTAAACCCGAAAAAATAGTTTCATTTCCTATGTGTAACAATCGCGAAAACATAAGAATCTCAATTACTTCTTAGATTCATTTAGATTTACCTCAAATCAACCCAATAGCTAATAGATTATTTTCCTAAATCTGTTTTGTCGCAAATCAAACCCGGGATCTCCGTTCTTACCGTCCAGAGCACTAAGCGATGGGCCACTCGGGTAGTCAAAACTAGCTCATACCTTCACCTCTGTCTCAGGAAGCATGATAACTTTTGATGCCTCATCTCCTTTTTCAAACATTTCATCATCTTTAAACCTTCCATAATTAAAATAATCCTCAATTTCCTGTAACGTCCTGTCTTTGGTCTCTGGCATTAAAAAGTACAATATTGAGAGTAACACCGCCATAGTACCTCCAAACACTGCAAACGTTCCATATACCTTAACATTAGCCAGCAGAAAGGGAGTCACGTGTAGTGCCAAGTACAAATCGCACGATAAAACGATCCCACTAAGCGCAGATCCTGCTCCTCTGTGAGCTAAAGGTAACATTTCTCCTAAAAATGCCAAAGGAATTGGTGTGCAGCCCAAGTTCACTAACACAAAATACACCACAAACAATGAAATGGGAATCCAAGGTCTGTCTCTCGATATCACATCCTTTGATGCAAGAAACAGGTAAATACAAGTAATAGCAATTGTTATAACTGCTGCCCACCCTGTAGTCAAGAGTAATGTCCGTCTTTTCATAATATTTACTAATAACGAAGAAAATGTAGCGCTCAAGGTGATAATCAAGTCTAGAGCTATTATGTAGTAAAAGGAATGGGACTTATTACCTGTTACCTCTTCTATGATATCTAATGCGTAAGCAGGAAAATAATGTCTTCCAGATACTTCCAAAAGCAAGGAACCGGAACTAATTATAAGTATCGGAATTAAAAAGTCTTTTCTTGTAAATTTCTTGAAAAAATCTACAATGTCTTCCATAAGAGTTGTGACTTTCTGATTGTCCACTTTATTCATTTGTGCTCGTATTAATTCATTGAGTTCCTTCTTTGAATTATCGTCATGTCCTCTAAGCCAGAAGAACGATTTCTCAGCTTTATCAAACTCCTTCTTAGAAACTAGAAAAGCAGGTGTTTCATACCAGGTCATGACGTTTAATAACGCCATAATATAAGGTATGATAGATAACAAAGCTATCATTCTCCACGAAACAAAGTTACCAAGTAAATGGACAATCATACTGCCCAGACATACCGAAGCTGTCTTAAGGTTCAGGAACATTCCTCTAAGGTTCGGACTGGAACATTCACCAATGACAATGGCTCCAAGACCAACTGTAGCTCCCGCTGTGATACCACATAGAATCCGTCCAATTAAAAATGCCGCTACTGATGCTGCGTAGTAGATCAACGTCCAACCGATAATTCCAGGCAGGATTACCAAGATATGTGTGATTTTTCGCCCCCAGCGATCCATAAAGGCGGACGCCAGAAAAAATCCTGGTATTGCGGCCAGGCCAATACAGGACGCTGTAAAATACAAGTAATACTAATAATAAATTACCATAGGAATTGCGGATTTAAATGGCGTATATTTCTTTTTTCAAACAAACCGATGTTTCGGGCCCACGGTTGACTGACAGTCGGTTACGCGATTTAAATCCGGAAAAATAGTTTCATTTCCTATGTGTAACAATTGCGAAAACCTAAGAACTCGATAAATAAATTACCATTTATAATCATCCTAAACACTAGATCTTTAATGAAAGTATACACTAGTTTTACTAACTACAAGCTAGTGTAGCGATGTGATAATGTGATATGTGCTAGACAACTATCCAATTACCTGGTCTCAAAGTAGGGAATTCTTTATGCTATGAATACCAGAGTGTTTAGATCTAGAAGCCTGAAGTAAAGTTCTTCACAAGTAATATTAAAATGCCCACTTCACATCTCCGTCTGCGCGTTATGTTGTGGTCACATGATAATCTTTATCATTTATTTCACACACGTAATTTTTTCATTTCAAACATCAAATATTCACATTATAACGTTTACTTTCCTCAATCATTCTGTGATATCATTTATTGTGCTTGTAGTGTCGCTCTATAATAGATTGTGCACTTATTTTTAATTTTTTCTTTTGCATGTATGTTTCTAATCGTTTATTGGTGTAACAATTGTTGACTGACTACATAAATAAATTAAAAAAAATATCGTAAAGAAGATCTTTAGTAGTGAAAAAAAACTCTATATTTCCAGCCAACAAAATAAAGGGCTCACATAAAATTAACTATTCGCTTTTTAAATATTCCGTGATACCTTAGTTAGATGGTCCCCTTAAGAACTATGCTACACGGGCGTTGCGTCGACGCAAAGCTATGATTTCAAAGCACCGAGTGCCACATGAGCAATGCGGTATCGCAACGTAACGCCGCTTCTCTCTTCGTCTTCTGGTCCTTTGTCCGATGCGCACGCCCTAAGTCTCCGCACGTTGTTTCAACGCACCATATGGCATGTAATTCTAATTTATATTTAGAACAACGCAGCGTCACCGCTCAGGCGCGTTGTAACGCCGATATAACGTACCGTGTAGCATCACTCTAGGCTGCACCGTGTGACCTGTTGTTCTGATTTCTACTATGTAGTACTACGCAGTGTCACAATGCAAGCGTAGTCACAACGTCGACGCAACGCATCGTGGGACATCGTGCCGTCATTCTTAGAGTAGGTTCTTACCAATCCACGAAGCAGTGTCTAGATCAACCTCCACAGGAGAATCAGGTCCTCGTAGCGCCGGCAACAGGCTGGACGCGTAGCTCAACACTATGCCTTGAGCCATCATGTTTACAAGGACTCCTGACACCACCCATATCTGGAGTCATACAATTTTTAACATTGAAGTCATTATGTCCTCTGTTTAACACCTGTCTTTGTAGTACAAGAAAATTAACTTACGTAAAAAGTCAAGGACCAAAAGTGTTTGTTTATGATGTTAGTAACATATAGTCCTGTGAGGTTTGTGTCTTTTACAGATAACACTAAAGTAAAAGTAATGGCTAGATATTGTTTATATTTAAATTGTGTCGAAGTTTAATAATATCGTGATAAATACATATGACACTTTAAAACCGCCATTATGGAAAACAGAGGCGACTATTTTGTTTCCTTCAATTTATTTGAGTATAGGTGTTACTAGCAAAGCCTTAGGGGGTATTGGCCTGAGGAGGACCCTACCTATGTTACGTAATTGAGATAACAAAGAAGCAGTAGAGCTCTTTGTGGAAAAGTTCGTCCAAGGAATTACTGAAGGGATATTATTAATTCAGCCTAAAGGCTAAATTTATAATATCGGCATGGCCGCAGTTATTAAAAACTTATTTCATCATTACACTATTCCCAGATTTCGTCATCCACATCAACCCATTTTATATGTCCCACCGCTGGATATGGGTCTTCTCTCAGGCTAGGGTTTTGGGCCATAATCCGCCACTCTGGTCCAATGCGGGTTGGGGATGTGACACGTTGTGAACATGTAGGTTTCATCACGATATTTTTTCCTTCAACGCACATAAATTCCGAGAAACCTAGAGGTGTGTGCCCGGATTCGAACCCACGGTCTCTGCTTGAGGGGCGGTAGGTCAAACTATTAGGCTACCACGGCTTGTTCAAATTTACCATTTAGTAGTAGTATAAACCTAAACATACTTCATTAAACTATAAATTTTTATTACAACCAAAGAAACCAACATTACGGGCCCTTTACAGGTCCCATGGTCACGGTTGACTGAGGTGGTACAGTCATCAACCAGTTACGTCTAATATTTAAGACCAGTTTGGGATCCAGTATTTTCTCTGATGAAAAATCTCAAACAGACATAAAACTGCAGTACTATTAAATATGTTTTAATATCTTCTAATTTCCATTATTAATAATAAATGTAACTCAATAAAACATTCGTATTGTTAAAATAAAATAATTTGTAAAACAAAATGTAGTAGTGTTGTAAAGTTAAAAATAAGGTATTTAATTAATAACTTTTGTAACTATAGTGCAAAAATAGGGTGGTTTGCATTTAATATTAGATATAACTGGTTGATGACTGTACCACCTCAGTCAACCGTGACCATGGAGCCTGTAAAGGGCCCGAAACGTTGGTTTGTTTGAAAAGACAAATATACGCGATTTAAATCCGAAAAAATAGTTTCATTTCCAATAGTAGATATTATTTTAAATTTTACTCGGTGTTCGTGTTTTACATACCTGTCTGAAAACCGGGGCCACCATCTTATTGTTATGTAATTATAAATCGTTTTTTTCTCTAACAAGTGTTTGTATTTAAATGTATTATTTGTTTATCCAC
>NW_020654004.1:0-19350 GCF_003589595.1 Hyposmocoma kahamanoa
GGCGGTCGTTCCAACTGCGTCGAGCTGTCAGAAGACGACCGCCGACGTAGCGGGTCGTCCCATATCTCTTGGTGTTCTGATGGTAGCTCGTCGTTGGATGTTGACACGTTATCTGACGCTTCTATTTCTTGTTCTTTTAACCTGTTTTAAATAAATATTGTATATCTAACTGCCAAAACTCTAATTATGATAATGACTATTTATGTCCTTTTTTTCTCATCATACGATTGTTTCTCAACTCCGAGGTCAACGGTTCGAATCTCAGTGGCAGCATATAACTATGACATTAATATCTAATAAAGTCAGTAATAAATCAACAACCTGCTGATAAGTGGATCCTGTACGAGTCCATTGCCGTTCTCGCCATTTTCGGGCTCCGTTGCAACCTGCATGTCACTCTCCGACAGTGTCAGCGAGGGCGTCTCCTGGATAGGTGTCACCATCATCGAACGACGGTTGTTCTGGTTGTCGAAGAACGAGTACTGGAGAGCCATTTCTAACCGAACGTACTTCTTCTGGAGTTCTTGGAGGACCTGTGACATTTTTTTTATTGTCTGTTTCACGTGTTACTCTAATACGGAACGAGTTCTTAGGTTTTCGCGATTGTTACACATAGGAAATGAAACTATTTTTCCGGATTTAATTCGCGTATATTTGTTTTTTCAAACAAACCAACGTTTCGGGCCCTTTACAGGTCCCATGGTCACGGTTGTCAACCAAACAAATATACGCGATTTAAATCCGGAAAAATAGTTTCATTTTCTAATACGGAAGTAAAAAGTAATGGTTGAACTGACAAACATGTTGTACATGGGTAATGATACAATTTTTTCTCTGGTAAGATCTAATCGTGATTATTTGTTTTTTATTATCTAGAACAGGCTGGTTTACATTAATATTAGATACGACTGTTTGTTGACTAATACCATATCGAGTTCTTAGGTTTTCACTATAGTTACACATAGGAAATGAAACTATTTTTTCGGATCTAATTCGCATGTATTTGCTTTTTCAAACAAACCAACGAACGTTTCGGGCCCTTGATTATTATTTAATATTGTTTAGAATATAGCCCCTTTCGCGGCCTGTATATATAAATAGAGACTACTTGAGTTTGAAGAACCGAAAACTTAGGGAATATCATTTACCGCAATTTGCCTGTTAAGTTCCTCTTTCGAGCAATCGTTCTCGAGCGAAGATATGACGAGCATCTTTTGAGAGGCGATTCTCGAGCATAGCCGCTGCATCGCTCGCAATGCTTCGGCTTCTGTAACTTGTCTCCTGCCTGTTTTGCCATCACCTGCCATTCTTCTTCTGTATTTTGCTCTCTGATGTCGCTCTTCGGGTGACCGCTCTATTGAACTTGATGATTGGCCTTCCACTATTCGTGGCTGTAAAACAAAGTCTTTTAAATTTGCACCTGCTTTTGTTTATACAGGGTGTTGATTTGCATTCGACACTCGTAATCTGCGTAAACTAAACGTTTCACATCATGCCATAAGATCGCATTTTTTGGTAATGCACATGGTAGCGGTTTTTTTTTGCACTAACTCTTGTTTACATCACACACAAACCACGTTGCATTTCGTGAGAAACTAGAACGTGTGCGCTATGAACGCAGACGCAATATTCGAGGTGGACTGATGATCTTCAAATCACGCGCTCGAAACGATACTCCCCCGTCTCTATTCGTACCCTGCCACCAAATAGATCTAAAATGCATATTTTCTACGCATACTGCGCATAGGTCATTGTTCAAATGGTTGCCGGTACCTGTGCCACGTGTAGTGAAGTCAATGACCTTTGGCTGAAAATTGGTTACCGCAATTAAATAAAAAAAAGGAATTTAGGATTTTTCTAAATTTATTTACTTTTTTAGTGATTTGGGTTCAGTTTCGGATATAGAATGACCTCTGTAAACATGGCGAGAATGCAAATCAACACATTGTATGTCAATTACATTAGTCAACTGAGGACTACTAACTGACGTCACAAAAACATGCTTACGTAGGTCAACGGGAAAATTTGTACACCATCATTTAGACATAAATAAAAAAATGATCAAATACCATCTAGCGACGTAATATCGAAGTAATGTCAATAGGATATTCCATAATCGAACAGTATATTATCATAAGCCCATTAATACCTCAGTGGCCCAACGGTGTGCACTGTGGGCGCTTGATGAGAAGGTTCCGAGTTTGACTTCCAGTGGGACAGAGTAAATTAATTTTTTTGGGGATTTCTAGGTAGCGGTGCGCAGTGAATTCCACTCTAAAGAAGTTATGTAATGAAAACATACACATAATTGCGCAGGAATATGGAAGCGGAAAACTATGGAGAATTAACACTAACTATTTACGTGTACCGATGGTCAAGCGAAACAGCTAAATGCGAGCAGCGTAAGACCGGTCGTTGCGGCGATTTCCGGGGGAATCCTGTGTTCTGCAGTGGACGTGTTTCGACTAAGATGATGACAATGGTCTTACCCTATGATAATCCTCGGTACTGGACATGTCATCGCTGTCGACAGGCACGGGTCCTAATCTGAACTGTGGTGTGGGCAGCGGCTCCTCTTTGGACAGCTCCTGCTCGGTAGTGGACGGCGTGGGTAACGTGGACTCGGATGGGAGGGCGGGAGGTGATGAGGTGGCTGTGTGGAAGGTGTCCTCAGCCACCGTGGAAGGAGATGCCAGAGGGTCCAGGCTGAGGCTAAGGCTGGAAAACGAGATTATCTCATTAAAATAGTTAACTGGTAAAGTCAGAGCAAGTATTTTCAATTAACATTGACACTTCGCGTCAATCGAAAAAGATCACAGCGGATAAAACTAGCAAATAATTTGCTTCTTTTTTAAGATACTCTCATCCTCAATATTTTAAAACACGCGGTGAAGTCATTCAAAGGCAAACTAGAGCAAAAATTATGAATCTCTTAATATATATAATACCAACCTCGTTGCCATAAAGTAATTTATAAGAATAACTGCTTCAACATGTGTATAATTATTTCCAATAAATTACCTTACAAGGACATACTTTTAAATTACAATTGGGAAAATGGCTTTTGACACATTGTTTCTATAGTAATAAAGAATGCTTGAAATTTACAAATTCATTACATTAATTTGAAGAGACTATGGGTCGTATTCTAGAACTCTATTCAATGCTCAAGTCAGGATTGCACTGGCAACACAAGCACTGGAAATACGACCCTAATGGCAGGGACTTGAGTATGATTTCGAGTGTTTTAAACCATACTTAAATCCTGACTTGAGCATTGAGTAGAGTTCTAGAATACGACCCTAAATCTGGGATTTAAATCCCATTAATATTTGCACATCTGCTTGCAGGTTAAATACAATGTACCTAATTTTACTTAGACCTATGTAATTACTGTAAACTGACAAATAAACGCATTCTATTCTATTCTGTTCTACGAAGTAATAGGACGAACAAGTCATGCACCTGGTGGTAAGCGACGCGCCTGTATATAACAGTTGCAGCGCCGTTCAGAGCTTTATCGTTCCAATGCGGATTGAGAACTTCACACATATAATTTTTTTTTATAAATAACGCACACACTCAACATAGCCCCGCACTAGGGAAACCCTGTGTCGCGGGTACCATGGACACACACAAAGACAACCACAAATTACACCCAAACTCACGAGATAAATAATTGTAGGCCATACAAATATTTCTCCCGGCCCGGGAATCGAACCTGGGACCTCTGCGTGGCAGTACGGCACGGTAACCGTTCGGCCACGGAGGCAGTTAAACATATCACATACACATATCATTATATTGCTTGTGCAGATGTGTGCAGGTTTCTTCAAGATGTTTTCTTTACCGAAAAGCTCGTGGTAAATTTAAAATTAAATGGTCGTCAGAGATTAATGCTCTCACCATTGACTTACAAATAAATGGACGACGGGTCTAATACAAAAACCACGAAAAAAATGTCCCAAGTCAACCTATTCGAAATTTAAATTGTTATGTCATCGCAGTATCGCGCTGTCCGTAGAACAAATGAAGACTAAAGCGGAGTGTCGCGCTCTGTATACGATTTTAGCGCCTTACAAGTGCGGACACTTTTTGGCGCGGACCCGACGTCCATATAATTGTAAGTCAATGATTTAAAAGGTATATTTGACCATTTGTCACTTAGCCACGTTTTAATTAGTGGACGGCAGATCGCTACACTTGCGATTTATAGGCGATTGCATCGATGCAAACACTCAACTGCATCGATACAAATGGGTGACTACATCGATGCGAATGCGCGGCTGCATCGATACAGTCGTTTATGTTGAATGACTATGTGCAAACAATCTGTACAGATTTATGCACATTGTCTTGTTTTGTTACTTGTAAGTTTAAAAGTGAAATAAATAAATTATAAATTATTTAATTCATTAAATAATGCACCGCGTTTGCATTGCATATGTATCGTGTTTGCATCACGTTCGGATCGCGTTTACATTGCTGCTTAAATCGCGCGCGTGTGTAGCGGTAGACAATTAGCGACTGCATCCTGACTTTATCGCGTTCTAACGTTCTAAAGCCGTATGTAACCGCTCTTAGGTAGATTTTGTAAAGCTAAGGCGCGCTGTAGTGGCTCAATGTAATTGCAGACCAACCTCATTCTCTTCTTGCGGTACTCCTCGCGTTCGTCAGCAGATAATGGTTCCAGCACCTCCTCACGCGGCGTTCTTCGTAGCACTAGTTCAGATTTGCTGCGCTTCACGCCCTCCATTGGCGGGCTATCGCTGTCTCCTAAAACAAGCATTAATTTAAAATAAACATACCAGACAATTGCACTGCGCCGGGTGGTAAGCGACACGCCTGTCCGTAGCAATTGCAGTGCCACACAGATATTTAAATTGCAAATATCTGAGTGACACTGTCACTGAGCCCGTTACCCCTGTGACACAAATTGACAAGTCACATGTGCCTGCAATTTCACCAGCACCCTTACCCCTCAAAACCGAAACGCAGTAGTACTCACATTACGCGGCAGAAATAGGCAATGTGGCAATACTTCCCCGGACGAACTCACGAGGAGTTCTACTCCTAATATACTGTGCCAATACGTAAGTAAGGTAAGTCTACTGTTGAAATTACAAGCACATGGGACTGGCCAACTATGTCGCAGGGTTACGGGCCCTCAGATTTTTGCGATTTAAAGCTCTGGGTGGCACTATAAATGCAATGAACATGGGTGGGTCCCGGCACTCAGGGTCGTATTCTAGAACTCTACTCAATGCTGAAGTCAGGATTTGAGCAGACTTGAGTATGATTTCAAGCACTGGAAACACGACCCTAATGGCAAGGACTTGAGTATGATTTTCAGTGCTCACTGCAATACTCAAGTCCTGACTTGAGTATTGAGTAGACTTCTGGAATACGACTCTTAGTATCATAAAAAAAATCATCGAACTATACTGAGCTTGATTCGACATAACCTCAAGACCATAATCAACAAGAAAAATTAGTACAAGCTAATTAAATCCAGATTGTTCTGTAATGCTGGTGACAGTAAATTGTTTTCAAACTCACCCTTAGAGTTCCCCGGGCTTAAATCCGATGCCAGCGCATGTTTTAAGCCCAGATCCTGTGCTCCCAACAACGCCAGCTCGGCCTGCAGTCTTTCAATTTTAACGCGGTGCGAAGCAACAGAAGCCATTCGACTTTGTAGCTCTTCTTCTAGGTCGGTTAGTTCTTTTTTCTGTGGATACAAAACAACAATGCTATCATTGTCTAGTTTAATCTATTTTTCTTCCATACAACTTGGACTTAAAGATGTACCTCAAGTACCATATACTTTTACCATATTTTTGAATAAAAAAGAATGTCAACTGTCCAAAACTCGAATTTGATGAATTTGTGAAAATTTTATAGTAGAAAGGCTCTACTAGGTTGTCAACCCGAAAAGAGAAATTAACAGGTCGTCTAGGAGAAAAAAATTTGGGAACCTCTGTTGTACACTCACGTGTCGCTCAACGGTCTCCTTGATGCTAGTGGCGGTCTTCGGGTCGCACTGCTGCAACAAATGCATCAGACACTCCGTTGAAGTCTCGGACGACGGGCTGTCGTCCGGCGAGGAAGTCTGTTGGAGTAAACAATATGAAGACTGACAAGCCAAATCTGGTTGATCACCTTTACCCTTAAACTCAACCACACAGAGGCGGTACAGCGGGAGAAGCGGTCCGGGTACGTCACAGTAGTTCCAAGCGTAGGTCGCGGCGGAATAGCGGCCCGAAGGCAGCCAGTGGGACACCAAAAGCGGCCACGTTTCATTTTCCACACAGATTTAAAAAAATAAACCACATCGCTTTCGGATAATGATCGAGAAAATTATCTGCTTTTATTGCTTCCGCAAGCAATAAAAAAAATGGATCGAAAATATATTGGAACTTAATAAAAACAAACTCTAGAGTTGTAAAAAAGTACAACGTCAAAGCCCGCTAAAGTCCTGCCCAAAGCCCCGCTCCCGCACCCGCTGCTACCGCTCTGTGTGGACGGTTGCATAGAACTCAATGGAATACAATTCGCACGCCCGCACCCGCCCCGGGTTTGCCCCTCCTGATTCACGATTCACGATCCACGCACCCGCGACCGCCTCTGTGTGGCCTGAGCATTAAGGAATCACCAGACTTATTAACGCAGAATCAGTTTGAGCCGGTTAGAAAAAGCGTTATGTTGATGCAATAAAAGCGAAAAAGAGGTTTCACGTTTCGCTTCAGCTTGAACCGCCGCGTAAACTGCACATCTTTTTCATGTTGCATATTACGTAACCAAAAATCATAGTGTGTACGTATTTCGCGAGCTTTCCGTGAGCGGAACACGTGCGGTCCGCATTGAGCCGTCTGATTGAAGAGTGTTTCAAGCGTACACACTAGAACCGCGTTATAGTATTTGTCACGTTACTGTTACAGCTCGCTAATGAGTACTCGGTTTTAAGCCTTTTTGTGACCCAGCTTAATACGATGACTCCATTGCGTAGAATTTTAAAGAACTCCTCCACTGTCCATTCGATTATTTTCCTTATCTCTAAAGAAATTTAGTATACTGTTTTAATGTACTGTATTTGTTTTTTCATAAAAACCAACGCTTCGGGCCATTCACAGTAACGAGGAGACTTGTAAAAAGCCCGAAACATTGGTACGTTTGATTTTGTATGAAACACATTTTATTAAATTTGACCAACTTCTGCTGTCCTGATTTTTTTCTTCCAATACAATGAAATGATTCTTACATAAAACTGAGTCGATCAGCATTAAAAAATATTAATCAATTATATTCATTTTTATGGAGAACTCGCGCTTGACCAAAAAATTTACTATGCTTTACCCTGTATCTCCTATGGTTTCGGATTTCCTCATTAAGTCCCAATTTAAAAAAAACCATACTGTATAGTAAGTAATATAATGTAGGACACATGTAACATACTAAAATACTTCCTAATTTCGGTTAAACAGACTCTGATAATGTTATTATCCTCACAAGTGCATCAGCGCCACCTGTAGGAAACTTATGAAAGTACCTTTCCTTAGCCTGGTACCTTTACATCTACCAGAGGCTATTTACGTAGCTATATTATTTTGATTGTTCTGCCTTCCCAGGATTTCGTTTCGGGGGAGGTATTTTCCACTGAATACATATTATTTGAAGTTTAGGTAAACATTCTGCCGATCCTCGTCTCTGGTTATAAATTAAACAATACAAGCTTAACAACGTGAATTGCATGCCTACGAAGTTACAAGCGAGTGGCATAACAGTGTGATTGCCTTTGAAAAATAAATTTGAAAAAAAAGCAAAGTATAGATTTTAAATATTAACTAAGTTTCATAAATCGAAGTCATAAAACGTCACTATCACAGAAAGTAACCAATCAGGTGCGACCGGCTAGCTCCCTAATTGGTGAGTTTAATTAAGGGAATAAAATGTCAAGAGACTAACTAATGAAGAACCGTCTAAGGTTGAAGCGTGAAATTTTAGATCTCAAACATTCTGAAACCCACTCGCCTTGTTTAAGGCTAGACAGCATTGACTTACAATTATATGGACGTCGGGTCCGCGCTAAATTTATCCGAACTTATAGGGCGTTAAAATCGTATACAGAGCGTCATTCACGCTTTAGTCTTCGTTTGTTCGACTGACAGCGAAGCAAGCAAAATTAGACAGTACTGCGATGACATTACAATTTCAATTCAACGTTTTAGCTTTTTCATATTCCTTTACATGTCACTACGTTTAAATAGGTTGACTTGGGACATTTTTTTCGTGGTTTTTGTATTAGACCCGTCGTCTATTTATTTGAAAGTCAATGCTAGACAGTAATTGAATTACTTGCAAGGGAAATACGCATTTGGAATAAAAATACATTTTTTGTATTTATTTCAATTAAATAAAAATGTATTTTGCAATTGATATTTTAAATACTTTTGTTGTGTCAGGTTAGTGGTAAATGATTGTATTTTTAACCGACTTAAAAAAAGGAGGAGGTTCTCAATTTGACTGCATATTTTGTGTTGTGTGTGTGTTACGTGATAACTCGGCATTTGTGAATCGATTTTGATGATCTTTTTTATTGGAACGAGGGTACCTCGAGGGTAGTTCGCCATCTAAATGTGGAAGCGTAACGCTCTACCACATTTATATGGCGAACGGCTATGGAGTGGAATTCCCTGCCTGCAGACTTGTTCCCTGAACGTTATAACTTGGACCGCTTCAAAGCGAGAGTGAATAGGCATTATTTAGGTGTGCATGCTCCATCGTTGACCTCATCGTCACTTTCCATCAGGTGAGACGGAGGTCAAATGCGCACTTACATTTCATAAAAAAAATATTAATCTCATTTAAATTTGAAGAAAATGTCCCATCTCCAAGGGCGACAAACTAGGGGATGAATCCGATTTCGAGGGGATGAATCCGAATAAAACTTGGCAAATAGATGTAATTCCAATAAAAGGCTGATAAGCAAATTTTTAAGGTCTTTTTTTTAAATTAAAAAAGTATAATCATATATTTTCAATTCAAAGAAATTGTAATAGTAATAATCTGCCAGACAATCGCTCTAATGGTCTGGTGTCAAACCAGGGAACTTCTTGTACTATGAGTACCAGAGAAACGGAATTCACTCGGGGGCATTACCCGGAAAACTAGCCTAGAACCACTTCAGAGTCGATACAACCTCAAATAGCTTTGGTCGATTCCAGATAAAAGTGTTGAAACTATTACTTTGAAAAAATATAGTCTTATTGAGGATATACACCGATAACTACACGGTGTAAAAACACTTCGAAATTTCACAAGAAAACCGCTGTATTCGATAAGTAGTTTACATATACCAATTATTTTTTATATCAACTGAACTAAATACAATACGTATAGTATACGATATACATTTTTTAGATTAATTTCATTTGCAACAAAAAAAAAATTAAATTAAGCCCTGCCCCTCGAGCCAAGCAAAATGAACCGTATTAGTACGGGAAGAATTTGAATTCGATTTTTAAGGCCGCCTTCAAAGTAGACGTTTATAGAAACGCTGCAGAGGTTTCTACAAATGTCTACTTTGAAAGTGCACTTAGAAAAGATCATGCCTCAAATCGGTCCTGCGGATATCGAACCCGGGACCTCCTCGTCCAGCCTCCTCAGTGCAAACCGTTAGACCACCTAGATCGTCCCGAGAAAGTATTTTGTATTTTATATACATATAAGAATATGTATTTTATTTTAAACGTAATTCGTATTGTGTCCTTTGGCTTTGTTTTTAGAAATCAATTTGGGTTTCGAAAATGTTAAGAATTTTAAATATCACGTTGACAATCGCAATTGGGCAACAATCGGCGAGATCCTTACACCGCTTACCAACATGTCCCATAGTTCTAGGCTGCGAGACTATACCATCCATATGATAAGAAGAAGCTGACTTTAAAGCTTTTAAGTTTAGAGAGCTGATTAGCCAGTCGGTGGTACGTGATTGGTTGGTAATCAATTTGACATTAAATTTCTTCGATTAATAAAATTTAACAATAAAAAATGCTCATTCGATCATTAAAGACGCAATAGACGAAAGTATCCTTTGACTAACTGTCGCAACTTGCCTAAGGCCTAATTTTTTAGGGCGACGTATTTCCGGTTTAACATTTTACATCTTGAGCAATAACTTATGTCAAACTCGATCTATCAATGTATGAAACAATATTCATTATGTAAAAGCATTGACTTACTAATAAATGGACGTCGGGTCTAATACAAAAACTACGAAAAAAATGTCCCAAGTCAACCTATTTAAACGTAGTGACATGTAAAGGAATATGAAAAAGCTAAAACGTTGAATTTAAATTGTAATGTCATCGCAGTACTGTCTAATTTTGCTTGCTTCGCTGTCAGTCGAACAAACGAAGACTAAAGCGTGAATGACGCTCTGTATACGATTTTAACGCCCTATAAGTTCGGACACTTTTTAGCGCGGACCCGACGTCCATATAATTGGAAGTCAATGTGTAAAAGGTTCTCAAACTCGTGTCTTAAAGCACAAAGTTATATAAATGCAAAAAATGGATTGTATATACAAATTTTGCAGGCTAATTTCACATTATATTTCCTTCATATTCACACACTGGCTTTTAACTATTCTTAAAGTAATGCATTCAAATTAACACCCTTGATAAGAAATTTAAAATAAATAGAAAGTTTTGCCTTCTTCTGAATAATCACTCTTTATAAGGTACGAGTTTGAGAAAATAAGGCATCGAAATACCGAACGATTAGAGGATAGTGTTCGCTTTTGAAAGCTGAATAAGATCATACCTCTTACTCGATTACGGTAAAAATGTCAGATATTGCATTTAGGCATGAGGCTCATGATTTCTGCCTTATTCAGAAGGAAACAGGCATGATGAGGCAGACATGTCAGAGTAAACACATTAAGCCCTTGACTGTAGACTATGTAAAACAAGGAGCCAAAACGTGAGTGACTAAAAGTGGTTTCGCACGGCCTGTGATTATACAGGCCGCGCCAAGCAAGTTCGACTGGAACCCGGATCTGCGGTGTCATGTATGGTCCAAACACGTCCGTAACCATCGTGGTCGCGCAGGTGGCCGGTGAAATCACAGACCGTGCGAAGTCATATTAAAATAGCAGATTTTTTTATGACATCAAGTAACGAGACGTATAAAACGAACGCCTGTCTATGGCAGTTCCAGCGCCATTCAGAGTTTTCAACTGCAAAGATCTAAGGGACACTGCTACAATGCGTGTCACCATGAGACAGAAGTCAACAAGTCTCGCGTGCCTGTGATTTCACCAGCACCTTTATCCTTCTAAACCAGAACGCAGTAATGCTC
The DNA here is from genome assembly GCF_003589595.1 of Hyposmocoma kahamanoa. Lineage (NCBI taxonomy): Eukaryota > Metazoa > Arthropoda > Insecta > Lepidoptera > Cosmopterigidae > Hyposmocoma > Hyposmocoma kahamanoa. The sequence continues at coordinate 11,359 of NW_020654004.1, forward strand.
ACTTTAATGCTTGGCTGCAGATAATATAAATAAATATTAGACAACATCACTTATATTGTTCTGATGCCAAAGTAAGTACCTAAACCACTTGTGGAAATCGGAGACAACGACTGTACCACAAAACAATGTCGAATTACTCGAGACAATATAGAAAACTCAGTCTTTTACAAGGACCTGTCCGGGAGTCTGATCCCGGGTACCATGAAAACCGGTGTACAAGCCATCCGACTACGGAGGTCGTCAAATAAATAATAATAGAAGCAGAAATATGTAAGGTGGCAGTATTTCCCTGGATGAATTCTTTTATAAAGAGTGCTACTACTATAATAAGTTATTCACGTGGTTAAGATGCTTTCGTCTATTGTGATTTTTAAGAAACATACCTCGTCAAGTTGGTATCCCTGCGCGACCAGTTCGCGCACGCTGCTTCTGATGAAGCCGTCGAGCTCATTGTGCTTGCCCGCGATCTCGGCGCGCAGTGCTCCTGCATGACCTTCCTCGTTCTCGATCTAGCGGGGTGGGCGCAACATAAAATTTAATAATAGAGTTCTGAATTTCACGCTTTTAAGTTGAATTTTCACTGCGGACTGGATTTTTACAACTATTTTCCAGCTGATAAAAGTTTTAGATTTTATTATCAGAGAAAATCCGGAAAATAACTAAGAGAATCGACTCCGAAAATGGGAAGAGAAAAACGCAGATAGTGACATAATAAAGCTACTCAAACTGTTATTCAAGCTTACGTTAATATGAACGTAAAAAAATTACAAAATGTAACTTATAGATCTTCGACATTCAGAACTCCACAAAAAAAAATCAAAATAAAAAAAAACTGACAATTCAAATATGGAATTACGATTATCAATTTTCATGACATCCAACATATTGTACTGTAACAAGAACATTATATGACGAGACGTAACGGTCCACATTAGATTTGTCAGCAGCAACGAAGCGGTGGCTCTACGCATACGAATAAGGACTAAAAAATTAGTACATTTACGACTTACAATCATATTTGAGTAGACCGAAGCACGTTTCCACGAATAACTGACGCTATTGCATAGAGTTATCAACTACTTGTATTTGAATAAATGAGCAAAATAAAAATGTGTGTTAAGTCGAGCGCAGTTAAACAGAAAGTAAACAGGGCTATGCGAAAAATAATGTAAAACAGTAAATGTATTGTTTATTAAAGGTTGATGCGCTACTGATGGTTTGCGATGTTGGATAGTTCTAGCGAGAACTAAGTGAATAAAAATGTGAGACACTGTCTAAGAGAAAGTGTCTTTTTTTAGAGCCCAAGCTTCATTCAAGTCATTCCTGTTTTACGTAAACATTACCTGAACCTTTTCAAAATAATAAAACTTCCGCCCAAATATTAACCTTATATCTAAACCTTTAAAGTACAATGTAGTTTTATAATCTGTTACGCATTTTTTAAACCCACACTAATTCTATTTGTAAGGCTACGTGTTTAAATAAAGACATTATTATTATATTCTTACTATTCAACTTTCAAGTGTGTCCTTTGCAACGCATGGTACCACTGCATTGCGCGTACGCACAGCTAGGGCATTGGCACCGATTCCGTGACGCTGTTATGTAATTAGGCTGAGAAAGTCTGCGGTTCATTGATGATCCAAACAATAAACAGACCTTGTCTTTATTATTTAGTACTGTGGGTCGCAACTCAATATTTTCAATTGGTTAACATTCTTCGTTGTAAATTATACCTTAAACCTTAAATGTTCATGTTCAAAACGGTTTAAAAAAGTGATAGTTGGTAACGTAACCACTACTGCTAAGCCCTAGTGTATCTATGGAACTTATTCTCTTTTTTATTATTGGATACAGTACAACTCAAGTTATGCCTATTCACACCACCTAAAACAATGGCCTACGCTTGTTTAACTCTATTCATACGACCAAGCTGCGGATGTTGTTTTCCCAGCAGGGAACATTAGGCACAAAAATATTTATTATTATTATCATATATACATACATACATGTATTATTAGTATTTCAGATATCTTCATTTGATGTTTGTTTGTGATTTGTGTGTGAGTGCGACGTGCCTACGTATAGCTTCTAAGGCCGGGCTGTAAATCAGGGTTGAAAACATCGCAAAATTATGCCAACGTTTTCCTGAGCTCGTGTCCGTGCTTCATTCCTTTTAATTTTGATTTTACTTAATTATTTCTGTAAATTGTATAAGAAATATTTTTTCTCATTTCTATAAATTACTATTTTATTGTGATGAGTGTGAAAATAAATGGTTTAAATGGCGCCTACTGTACTTTAAAATGAAACTGTCATAGACGATTGTTTTTGGTAAAGGAGTCATTTTTGTGACATTAAATTAATTTTTAAGTAATAATATTAACAATCTACCTTACTTGGTGCAACAAATTACGTTGGCCATTCACCGCGGCAATGCTGCCAGTGTTATGGGCGACTTTTGAACCAACTAAGATTCAGAGTGCTCCTTTTTCATTGTTATAGTTAGAGATAAAAATGACTAAGACTGGAGAAATGCATTATTGATTTTTATGTGACGAAGCTTGTTGCTGATATATATTTGTGTCTACCTGAAGAAGCCTACGTTGCGGATTGACATTTGTAAATTCTTAAACATTTCACAATAAACAATATATTCGCTAAGATAAATATATAAAACATGAAATATATTTATAATAACAACATTTAAGAATTACTTTAAGACATAGGTTCCCAAACCTTTTGACTTACCGCCCACTAAGGCAAGATAAAAAAATGTCAACGCACACCACCAAAAAAAATAACTGAAAACATGTATTTTTTATATTAACATAAAAAAATGACGGTAGGGACCACTTTGGGCAATTATGCTTTAAGAGGCACTGTATTAGCATACGTTTTAGTGAATGTTTACTTAATTTTTTATCATCTCTTAACCAATCTATATCAATAAAAATCTTGAGAACTAAAAAAAAATTAACTTAAAATAAATTGTAGTTTGCTTTCTGAGTAAATATACAAAAATATACAAATTATTAAAAAAATAAATAAAAGGGACTACATTCCCATGAAATTTAAATTTTTGAGTTATAACTGTTCCTTTTCAACCATTGCTTTTAAAATATCAGTTATTCTTTTGTCTAAATACTGTTTTTTGGCCTATTTAGTGTTCATTGTATGTGTGAAAATTAATTCAGTGTGATAATGTTTTCGCTAATGTCGCTCTTGAATATATTAGAATTGTAATTGAGTTTAAATTACCTATTATGCTCAGCGTGTGTGGGTTTTACTTTTAATGTAGGTTCTTATAGTTGCTGAGTTGTAGTCCCATTTGAATGTTAGTTTTATTATTAAATTGTACTACTTTCTTTTACTGCTTTTAATAAATTTTAATTTATGAATCAAACTTTGACGACCTATTTCTACCGCCGCGTTAATTTGCAGGTATATAGGACTTATCAACTTATATCTCAAAGCGACGGGCGCAGTGACGGTGCTCCTCAGATCTTTGTGATTTAAAGCTCTGAGTGGCACTGCAAATGTTATGGACAGGCGTGTCGCTTACTACCAAGTGCACGACATGTTCGTCCCGTTACTTAGGAGGTATCATATAAATGCCTGGAAGGCCCAATGGTTATCACTTCAAATTCAAATTTAAATTCAAAATAATCTTTATTTCATAGGTAAGCATTATTACACCTGAAATCGTCACAATGGTTAAACTCTACCGCTCATTCCTAAGGCAGATTCCCCTGAGAAGAATGAGCAAGAAACTCTAGGGGTTGCTCTTTGTAAATAACATTTACAATATTTTTTTTTGTTTTTTAATTGAAACTACTACCTCCATGAGCTAAACGGGTTACTACCACGGATTTTTGTCATCCAAGTACGCAGAAGTTGTATAGTATAAAGTTTTTGTTTCACTATAGTTTTAAACCTCGTGAAAGGTAAATTTTGTATATCAACCGGAATCTTGTTATAGAAGCGTATACATTGCCCCTTAAATGATTTTTTGACTTTGTGAAGACGACTATCAAGAAAAGCTAGTTTATTTCTATTCCTCGTATTAATGTTATGTCTGTCACTATTTTTCATAAATAAATTACTATTCCTTTTAACATAAATCACATTACACTGTACTAGCTTGACGAGAATGTCTTCTATTCCCGGTGGGATCAATTTGGAAATAAAATAAGTAGTGCCTCGGAATTAATTTCGTTGCTCTGGTACTCATATTACAAGGAATTTCGCAGTTTGAGACCAGATCTGGTCATTTATACTTTTGTGACACAAATAGAGAACATACTTTATGCTCTAATTCATTTACTTTAAGCTTTATTTTTCATTTAATACACTGCGAAATTTATCATAATGATAACGCTTTCTTCTGGCAGGTGGATGTGGGTGATGACGTAATCTTCCCGATAATGTATTTTATTGATAGAAAAAACATAATAACATTGAACTTGTTTGCGTGTTGTTTGTCGATCTCAGCAGTTTATCATTAATGGGGTTATTCATCTGGATTCTCGAGATACTCATAATTATTTATGTAATTTTAGTTTAATTATTAATACAAAGATCGAAAACTTAGAAAAAAAATCCTTCAATTCGGCGGAATCTGGCACACACATGGGCGTATTTATTTATTTTGTCATTATTGAACATGCCAGCACCATTGGGTAAACAATACGCTCATTTACTGCAACATTGACTTAATTGCAATTTTGGCATAATTGAATTAAGACTTAATTAATTACATATTAACATCCTTTATCCAAATTTGCCAAAATTACAATTACATCAATGTAGCACCAAATAAGCGAATAATGGTTACACTATATGATTTCATTATTGGACTCACAGGCCTCCTCTCATAATGAAAGAGCACAGCCAAGCTCTTTCTTTCGCCAAAACTTCATACACATCATTAAATTGCTTTGAAGATGTATGGCGGTTTCCTCACGATGTCTTCCAGCACCAAAAAGCTCAGTCCTAGAGTACTAAAAACATGACCGTATCATAATTAAGGCAGATATACTCACACAATTCTGATGCGTATCCTTACACAATTCTAATGTGTATCCTTTAATTAATCAAACGTTGTAGTTGTATAGTGAGCTTCTTCTACATTTTAACCGTCTCCGACTACATTATCTCGTTTGCTATATGACACAACGCGATAAGCTATAAACATTATACTCTGTTAATATAGACAGCTATACCGACACAGCCTTATTGTGTATGCTTCAATGTAGTCAACAGTTGTATCCGTGTAGCGAGCTCTTTGTTCTGTGTGCCTAATTTCAATTACTAAGTAATAATACACAATAGGTAATAAACGTCGTTGTTGCAGTCATAATTAATTTATTTATGGAAACACAGGTTGCACAGAAGTTGACATATAACAAAATCAGCAGTGTCACTGTGTCCGGTCAAAGATTAGCTACTCAAATATATTGAAGTTTTATTGTACACACGCCAGCACATTAAGCTACACATTGACATATCTTGTTCCGTTGCACTGGAGGCGATTTTCGAACAAAAATGTGTAGTCTGGTGTGCCGTTGTTCGTACATTTATTCATATGCGCTTCAACAGACTAAACTAGGTGTAACGTGTTTTTTTAATAATATCGCATGGGTTGCACACATGGATTTAGTAAGTAAGTCAGTAATTTAAACGCGATTACAGTCAATGATAATAATTTAAAAACGTCAGTATAAATATAAAATTAATGTCGAAAATTGGACTGAATGAAGTTAGAGAGTTGTCATTCAAAAATTCAGACACTGTATAATATTACAATAAAGTTTTTTTCAAACCTTAGTACTATATTTTTGGTGCAATTGTAAAAATACTTTTATGCATGAGGGTAGTTTTATAAGCTTTTAAACGAAATTCTATTTTAATATTATTAATTAAGCTAGATATACTTCCATGATTCTCATGTGTATCAATGGAGACAATTGCTTTCGTGTTGTGAGCTCAATGTAAATATATCATCACCCTCTTCGTCTATGTATCTAATTTCATTTACTAAGTAACACTCCATAATAGCTAAAACATTTTTTTTATTAATTTAGCTGGATATAGGTATGGTACAAGTACCCATTATAATGTGTATTCCTCATTTCTGGCAATCCGCTCAGTTAGCTTCTTCTATACGTAACTCACGTCTCCGACTACGTTAATACCTTCGATTATTATTTAATACCACACGTTAAACAATACATGTATCACTATTCATGAAGCCAGTCATACTGACATGGATCTGGTGCGTATCCTACAATGTAGTAAACTGTATCCTGGCATTCAGCACTAACGCTGTTATAACGCTTTCCAACTATATGACGACCTTATTTATAGCCTTTTGTTATTAAAACCGGACACAGCTCTGATATGTATCTTTCAATATAATAACTGCAGTATGATAGTAGTAATAATACTTTAAGTAAAAGGTTATGGAAGAATAACGGAGACCTTGGGTTCCCGCAATTGCTGAGTCATAACCCGTTTTGTCTTGCTAATACTACCGTAGTCGAGTTTATTATAAAATGTATCACTGTATTCAAGACAAATAAATGGGTTTATTATTTTCACGATTTTCACACATTATTTGATTTTTAATAGGGGACTTAGTCATGTATAAAAAATATTTTAATTACCTCGACGTTTCGGACGTATTACAACGTTCGTGGTCTCGAAAGGACTTTCGGATGTATTGCAACGTCCATGGTCTCGAAGGCAAAGTCCCGAATTAAAAATCAAATAATGAGTTTATTATTATTATTGCAGCCTGTCCTTTAGGTCTATGTCTTGACACTCCCCGTATGTGATGTGCTTACGTTTAATTCCTGTATAACGCCATACTTAACAAACATTGTAGTAGTCTAGATATACTTACATAATTCTGAAGTGTATCCTTCAATGCGGTCAACTGTTGTATCCTTGCATTCAGCTCTATCGACGTTTTAGGACTTTCGGACCTTTAATTCCTATACAACACCACATATAGCCAACAAATACAACACTATGTTGATAAAGTCAGATATACTCACACAGCTCTGATGTGTATCCTTCAATGCAGTCAACCGTTGTATCCGTGCGGTGAGCTCTTTTTGTCTATATCTTAAAGCTCTCCGTCTGTGCGCCCAGCCTCTTTCTAAGGCTCTCCAGTCGCCGGACAGTCGTCGACACGCCGCCGCGTATTCGCGTTCCATTGCTTCACGTTCCTAAATAAATGAGGAAGAAATTACAGTACGGATCATGCTCCAGAATTTAACGCCGTTAAAATTAATCGCATTTGACGATGACCACTTCGCGCCCTCGCCCATTTTGATGACTTTGGTGGCCCAACAGCTCAAACTTTGGGCGCATGATCAGGAGGTCCCGGGTTCGATTCCAGGAAGGATGAAATTGGGAAATGAACTTTTCTAAATTGGTTCTGGTCTAAGTGTTCTGGGAAGTGCCCTGGTGTTCATTCCTTTGCTCTGGTAGTCGTAGCCATTGTTGGTTTGTGGTTGTCTGGCACATTATTATTACCCTCAACCGTTAATTGGTGTAAGTAAAAAAAATTGGCCTGATTTACTGGAATGTATTGCTGTCAGTTCGTAAATAACATAAATTAATAAGTCGTAGCAATTTACATAAAAAAGTAACGTTTAAAACCTCTCATGCTGTTGAATACTTTATATTTTTAGTCGTTTTTTGATTTCAGTATATTACAATAAATAGATTTTAAACTAGGCTGAATTTATGTAATTTTTAAGTCATTGTATAAATTTCACTGCTGTCAAAATTGTCTCTGTACCTTTCGTCTCTTGCCTGTACTAAAATAAACCGCGTTCATTTATCAAGTATTTTGTTTTTATTTTAAATTACAAAAATAATTAGTAACCAGCCCTCTTCATTTAGCACCTGTCAAATTTTCTCTCGTGAAGATACGCGCCTTTGCACTATCCCTGACGATATGCCAATCGCCTGATGTCA
>NW_020654005.1:0-11489 GCF_003589595.1 Hyposmocoma kahamanoa
ACCAGGCATTGGACATATATGTATTTATTTTCATAAATTAACGTCATAGATTTAATTTCCTTATATTATTATCCAATTTAATAGACCAACAGCGGAAGTACCAGTGCGTGTACCAGCCGGCAGCCTGTATAAGGAGCAGGATCCATTTAAAGACAAACCTGGGGAGGACTTTGGGTTCGAGTTTAGCGAGGACTTTAAAGATACATCTGTAAAAAAACGGTGAGTTAATAATACAATACAATACAAAAATTCTTTATTGTACACTGAAATGGAAATAAATACAATACTCACTGAAGTCTGCCTTTTTGTGATAGTTAGTGACGGGACCAACAAGTCGCGTGTCTCGTGGCAACGCTACCAAACGTAAACAAAAATGCAAATTAGGCAAATGTCAAAATTTTCTTTTTCTCTTAGACATAATGTGTTCCAGGAGTAATCCATGGAAGAAGTTGTTGTACCTGGTCACATCGTTGATCCCCGTTGGTCTGATCTTCTCCGCCCTCACTCCCAACGTCATCAACATACAACCCACTGGCTCAGAGGGGCAGTAAGTGTCATACCTAATAACTTTTACTAAACGAGTACCTCTAATTCACATTTCTAGTAACTTAGCACGTGTAGGTCATTTGCACATAGCTACCATTCTTATTTTTTATTATTTGTTGTACAAAAAAAAAACAAAAACACGTTTAGCAACAAGGAAAACACAAACAAAAGTACTCCTTATTATATATCAATACAGGAGATTTAACAAAAAAAATATGAATAAAAAAAACGATACCAAAAACATTAAATTATTAAAACTATATGAATACATACTTCGTACTATAATACCTATAAAATAGATGGAACAGTCACATTTTGAAAATTGCTAAAGATTTACTATCATGAACGGTAATGGGAAGTGAATTCCAAAGTCTGACCGCATGAACAGTGAAGAAGTGAGAATAAAGACCAGAATTGAAGGATGGAAAAGATAACTGGGACCTAACACGAGAGCGACAGGGCTTATCCTGGGACCTGAGAAAGCTGAAACGCTCTTTCCCACCCAGGATACATAGGGTTGTGCAGAATATTATAGAGAACGGAGACAATATGCAAATTCCTGTAGAGACGAATGGGAAGCGACTTGAATTGACTGCGATACTGTTAGATTCTTAGAGAAATGACACAAGATGCGATGTAGACACGGCTTCCTTTGAGAAAGTAGTGTAATAAAAATTGTATAAAATGCGATTTCAACGTAATACGATACATTACAGAGCTAGGTATAGAAGATGGTTGTAATCAAGTAACCTACCTACTTCCTTATCATAACTAACGTAATCGACATTTTTGGCGAAACTAAGTTATTAACATATTTGGAATCATCAGCGAAACGAGAACTACAACAAATAAGCCCATAAGCCGTTTTTTTTTTATTTATTTTTATAATATTAAGTGACGGAACGAACTAGTCGTGCACCTGATGGTAAGCTATATGCCTGTTCATAATAGTTGCAGTGCCACTCAGAACTTTAAATCTCACAAATCTGAGGGGTATTGCCACTGTGCCCATTACCCTGAGACATGAGTTGACAAGTCCCATGTGCGTGTAATTTCACCAGCACCCTTACCTTTCAAAACTGGAACACAGTAATGCTGACATTACTGCGACAGAAATAGGCAAAATGGCAGCACTTCCTAGACGAACTCTTTCACAAGGTGCTCTACTGCTATTAATTCTTATTAACTTTACAAATCAGCGTAATTGAATTTTTTACAAGCACAAAAAAAACTTTAGGGGCCAATATCTCATTAACAATAAATCATAGATAAACAAAGCAAAGACAAAAAGAAATAAAATAACATCAGGCGTTCGATAACAAATTTTAAAGAAGTTACATCGGTAGAGATATACTTCAACTGGTTTTAAAAACACAATAAACTGATAAGTTCAGTTTGAGGAAATAATTTTATTCGCAAAATAAATATGACTGGATTTATCGCAGATACGTAATACATGATGATTGTTACATGTCAGCGTCGAAGGGTTTCATAGAAGGAGCAGCTTCATGACGAGCATTACAATTATCAGTAGATATGTTGACAACGTTAGAAAATACATGAGTCTATTTATATGTTTAAAAATGAATGTTTGTTTGCATTAATATTCATCCGTCCTCAAAATGTTATGAAGTATTAGAACAATTTCAGGAACTTCCCACACTAGCGTCTTTCGAGTGTCAGCGTCTTGCCAACCACGCACAGCGTAGACACGGCGTATACCCGACGTTCGGTACTATTCAGCACTTGCTCAGTGCTGTCGTGCGTCCACAAATTAGTTAGGTACTACTACGTTGCATCGCCGCCGCGTGGACGTCGTGTCGTCACTGTGCGTGCTTTGGCAAGACGCTGACGCTCGAAAGACGCTAATGTGGCAGGTCTCTTAATGTGTTCAAAGCCAAAAAAGTGATTCTTTTGCAGTTGCAGAAAAAATCGGCTTTTCTTTCGCAATCCACGCCATGGTTTAGCTAGTAATTAATAAAAACCGACCTGTCTCAAATAATTTAGAAGCGATGCTGTCTAATTTATTTTGTGTAGAATCATACATATATAGGATTTATAGGTTATACATATATAGGATTGGTTTTAGAACATTTTTACGTTGACAATGGCCCGTCAATGATTTCTGGCGGGAAAGAAGCTCACTTGCCGTACCATTCGTACCGTTCTCGGCCGTACAAGACATTGCTACGTGGCGGTACTTGAACAGACTCTATAATTAGGTCGATAAGACAATCTGCCTATTCTAGTGAGAAGTCGGCTGTGATTATAGTATTTGATTTCGGATTCTAGAGATTGAGTGTTGAATTATTTAGCAGTAGGATGTAACATATATAAAAGTATAGAATCATACCTCTAAATACGTTGGGCAAAAAATATATTTAAAATCATAAATATATGTATTTACTAAACACTATTCCATTTTATCCAATAAAGGTATCCGTCAACCGGAAACTTTGTCCGTCGTCGCGCCGATGGCACTGTTCACCCGGACTCTCCACCGGGTTCAATATCTCCGCCAGCCCACTTCACACCACCGAGACCACCAAACCGCGCTGTACCACCCTCTCAGATAATACCACCTATCAGCGAAAGGTGCCGCAGACGACTACTTTGTGAACTTCAAAATGATGTATATTACGCTGCTAGAAGGTATAAAAATATGTTCACTAAATGTTAACGGTAAGTTAAACTGTCTCCTTAGAAGAGATCCATGGCCAGCTATGAGCAATAACATAAGTTGCTAAAGATGTGCCTGCGTATAACTTACTAACACTAAAAATTAACAAATAAAATTTCAATTGAAGATCTAAGGATTCTTTTAAAAGTCGTGGTTTATTTCAACTTTAGGTGACCCGTACGTATTGTTACTGACTCTATTTCAGTTTAAACTTAGTCCATAAACATTGAGTCATTTAAAAAAATAAGATAATTTAGACTTAAAACAACCAAACTGAGCAAGTTTGATAAGTAGAAATCATATAGCGAGTTTTCTATTCCACAGCTCCCGTCACAAGCGCCAATGTCATCGCATTCCTTGCGAAGACCCTACCGCACTGTCTTCGACCCTCAACTATCTTATTAACTACCAGCAAGCTGCTTCAGCCGCCTTCCAGCAGCGGCTGCAGAGTTCCGGAGACACTTTGAACATAGCTGATCATTTCACTTAATCGTAACATACGTATATAATACGAGTGTGGATCACTTACAAAATCACATTAACAGGATTAAGGATATATATAAGTATTGTTATTTTTATATCTGAACCAGAACACTATGTCATTGTTAAGAACATAACTATATTTTATTTTACTTATTCGACTACCCTATTGAAAAATACCACTTGCAATGATTTGATATTAAAAATGTAACTGAATGACTTTGATAATCCGCTAACCCATAATTTATTACAATAATTTACTTACATAATTTACTTAAAATAATTTACTTCCAGTTTTATTGGCATAGATTGACGTAAAATAACGACTCTCTTAATAATGCGATGATTTTATTTAAAAAAAAACTCAAAAGTTTGTTATTTAACATTTGGAAACGGTTAGCGGATTGTGGGTAAAATCCAATAAACAGGATTCATCTAAAAATTTGCCACCCTTAGCGATGGAATATTGTCTACAAGTTTTAATGGAACCCCTTTTCAGGTACTCCCTTTCCCACAAAAAAAGAATTATCGAATTCGGTTCACAAATGTCGGACTAATCGCATAACATACACACAAAATGCAGTCGAATTAAGAACCTCGTAATTTTTTTAAAGTTGGTTAATTAAATGGACCATCAACTTGTGAGCTCTGGCCAGAAGGCTGTTGGTACTGGCGAGCACCCGCTGCATCTAGAAGTCTTGTCGCTTATGGCTTATGACTTAACAATCATCCGTATAATCATAGATACATTGCGGAGCGCGCGGCAACCCTAATAACATTCTGAATGCGTTGTTATATTGTATGTGTTATAATAATATGGTTTTCGAGTATTTGCCTCACAGACTGCAGATGTAGAATGATTGGCAACAAGTGATCTTCACGTCTACTGTACACCTAGCAAATCAACGGATTTATATATTCCACCTTACTCTATCATCTATCAATGCGATACACTCCCTTTTCTAAGTCCATGTCATCGTTAAGTGACTCGGTGATCTAAGTACTTACATTTCGACATTATTTCACAGGTGTTTAAGAGTAAATGGGGTACGAAAAGACAATATTTAGTACATGCTTTCTACATAGCATATCACTTATACCTTCTTAGCTATTTCTGCCGCCAAGCAGTAATATGAGGTAAGGGCGCTGGTGAAATTACAGGCATATGAGACTTTTCGACTTATGTCTCAAGGTGACGGGCACAGTGGTAGTGCCCTCAGATCTTTGCGATTAAAGCTCTGGGTGGCACTGCAACTGCTGAACAGGCGTGTCACTTACCATCAGGCGCACGGCTTGTTCGTCCCAGCACTTAGTAACATAATAAAAATTTAAAATAAAAAAAAATAAAAAATTTTAAGTTTTCTGATTGCACTAATCGAGAGGCTCAACAACACCATGTAGTCGGTAATCGGTATAATTAGTTTTGTTGATATATTTCTCGTTATATCATTATTATTTACCATAATTTCAACCCTAAAAAAATTATAGTTATAAAACTATGAGTCTTCTGGTCTCCTATATAATATACCAGTTTACAAATACTAGATGATCGTTGAAATCGAGGTACAGGGATGACAATAAGCAAAAATAAAAGAAAGAACAAAATTCTAATAAAAGTTAAAACACTTCTAATACAAAACAGAGTTGCATGGATGCATGCGCGTGTATGTATGTATTCAAATTAAATTGCAAATGTATATTGTATATTTAAACTTTAGTTTAGTTAGTGAAGACTAACAAATAAAAGTGCAAACAGCGCTCTCTAGTTTAACTAGATACTAAAGTAATGTACGCAAGACAGTTCGCGTCGCAACACTGTCACTTAACAAGCAGCAAAATGATGCAAACGCAGTAAAGTGCTTAACAATCTGACAAGAAGTGGTTAACATGCAGCTTCAATCCGCATGCTAATTAGACCATCAACCCGCAGCGGGGCGGCGGCAGCGGCGGCGTGCTGCGGTGGCGGTGCGCGTGCGCTGGTTTCTTATATAATTAGGTGCGTAACGATGACGTTAATGAACATATATTAAAATTGTGCGAATTATACTTATTAAGCGCGTAAAATGGCGGGCGCGTATAATGAACCTGTCAATTTTGATCAGCTCACGCTGGTGCTTGTGAAAATTCACACACACATACTACAGTAGACACTAGTGCGTGTATCGTGTTCCGAAGTAACTTGTGTAGTTTACTTATCTGTTAGTACAGTTTAACCATTAATAATAAAATGAAATATTAAGAGGTGTTTTTTTGAATTTATTCCTTATTTATAGACATTCGAGAAGATGATGATTGTTGTAATGCATTCAACTTTTATCTTTTATATGATATCATGAGACGGGACGAACAAATCGTGCACCTGGTGGTAAGCTACACGCCTGTTCATGACAGTTGTGTAACTGTTGCATTGATAGTTTTAAATCACAAAGATCTGAGGGCCACTGCCACTGCACCCGTCACCCTGAGAGAAGTTGACAAGTCCCATACGCCTCTAAGTGTCGTATTTCAGAACTCTACTCAATGCTCAAGTCAGGATTTGAGTAGACTTGAGTATGATTTCAAGCTCTGGAAATACGACCCTAATGGCAAGGACTTGAGTATGATTATCAATGCTCACAGCAATACTCAAGTCCTGACTTCAGAATTGAGTAAAGTTCTGGAATACGACCCTCAAACTGAAACGCAGTGATACTCACATTGCTGCTTGGCGGCAGAAATTGGTAAGGTGGCAAAATTTCCCTGTACTCTTTCACAAGGAGCACAACTGCTACTAAATTGTATACTTTGTTTCCCAAAATAAATAAAACTATTTATACCAAATATAGTAAATGTACACGATGTGTACCTAAGATATAAATTCAACTCTACGCTACTTACGATAAAAAAGTCCAAAGTCCAAAATATGAAGCATGATGCAACTCTAGTCTGTGCAAATTATCAAAATGACTACAGTGCAGGTGCCACTTACGTCAGATATTTTCAAATTATAGATATAGAAAAAAAGGGGTTCGATTATCGAACAACAGAAGAAATAATTTCCCGTGGTCCACCCAGGTGGACCAGAGAAGTGGTCCACGGGCAAGAAGAGAAAAAAAACGACCTCAAAAGTTTGTGGAATTACATCTATTTACCAAGTTTTGGTGGGTGAAATTAAACAAACAGGATTCATCCTTAATTTGACATCTTTAGAGGTGAAACATTTTCTTCTAATTTGAATGGAACCAGTAGTGAGGTACCCCCTTTCCAACTAAAAAAGAACCATCGAAATCGGTTCACGAATGACAGAGTAATCGCGTAACATACATACAAAAAGAAATACAATCGAATTCACAAACTACTCCTTTTTGAAGTCGATGAAAAATAAAAAATATTACATAATGTGTACACAAGATATGACACTTAGAAAGAAATATGGCGCACTCCACCTATATAGCGTAATTACGGTGCATCCGATGTGCACACGGTGCATCAATTTAAACATCGACCGACATCTTCGGCACTCAGAGCATGTCCGTTCTATTTGCTTTTTACGGCCTGCAAAGGATGACGCCGTTTACGCACAATGAATTGAGGTTTTAAATACAATTCTCAGAACATAGCCGAGAGTTATTGCTCTTTAAAACGATTTTAACTTAACAAACTAGCGAGTAGTCGGTATTAAAAAACAGATAGTATATTATATTTCGTCAGAGATAGTGCAATTACGCGTAACTAGCATTGGATTATGAGTTTCCATTTCGGTAATTTAGTGGTAAATGTCGTGGCAACAAAATTAGCGTGATTTACGAGAATCTATAGTAATCAGTCCGTAGCAACATAAATTAATACTTACTGTGCAAAAATTAAAGTCAAAGTAATAACGTGAAATTCCTCTCCTGTAAAATTTGATTTATTGCAGACACGCGCCTTTTACCAATACTGCATACGCGAATTTGCACTATCCCCGACGATTTACAGATCAGGCACCATTCTATTAAATTTTGATTACAGTTGCAAAGAATGTCCAGTTTCTATTAGGTATTCGGCCTGTTTTTTGGTATTCGATTAAATAGTGTATATTTAATATTTATTCGGCCGGTTACCGAGTATTTAATATATTCGGTATCTATTTAGGGCCGAATACTTAAAAACAGGTGATTAGATAAGAAAAACACAGTTAAATTATTTGAGTAATGCTGAGCATACTGTGCAAATTCGCGAAAGCGCAATTTTTCGTTCCTTTATCTAAAAGCTCAAGGGAAATATATAATATATTTATAACATAGCAAAGTTATTTTCCTAAGAAATCAAAAAAACGTAACCTATCAAATGAAAACTACAGACTTATGTATGTTTATGACTAAATAAACGCTAACAAAATCAACGAAGTACTTATTATAATTTGCAAACCAAAATAAAATTGAGTTTTTGAAAGTCAATCAAACTGAAGCAAAAGAAGCAATCCCTTTCTTCATTAAGTCCTAAGTTTATATCATAAGCTTGAAGATTTGAGTTCCTTGTTTGTTTCATTGTGCAAAATAATTTATTTATAGCTGAAGTTAATAAGTGATATTTTATTTTCATTGATAATCATATTTTTATTACATGATTTTCATATATTTTTTGCGAAAATACTCCACTAATTTGTTGTCATTAGTAGCCACGACGAATCGAAAGAATTTTTCTTTGTATCAATAATTAATAATTGGTATTTTTCGTGCCAATTTCCTTTCATGCCATTAATCAGGCTGAATAGTTTGGCCGAATATTCGATATTCGTCCATAGGCCGAATATACTATTCGTGGTAACACTAACAACAATATACAGGGTTTAAACAAGAAATATATATTGATTAGTGTGAATGTATGTTTTTCCAGCGTCTCTATTGAAACACATCACATCCGTATCCGAGCACGACACAGCGGCTCGGCAATGTCCTAAATTATAGCCATTTGCAGTTCCATTACGATGTATGCGCTAATGAAGCGTCAGCAAATAAAGACAATGTAACATTCGTAAGGTGTTTATACAATTTGCCAGTCGTAGCTCGGTGTAGGTATGATATAGCTAATGTGTACATTGAATCTGAGACTCGACAGACGCTTTCACCGATCGTGGTTTGTTTGCCAAAGAGTTTTTACCAGTCGTTACAAGTTTTATAAATAAGATTGTGATATTAGGAGGAAGAGTTCCGTAATCACAAGCATAGTGTTACATTGTCACGAATAAAACGTCAGGAACACTTTTATATTAATTATTCTTCCAATTACTTTATATTCTCTTTCTTTACCTTCCTTCATTTTAATAATTACAATACATTTTTTTACTTTACTTTATGTGTTGTGTTTTTGACCTTCTTCGTCCGTGACTAATCAAGAAGTGTTTTTGTATTTCCCTTATTTGAGAGTACACTAAAAAAATGAATGGATGAATGAGTAAACGAACAAATGTGAGTGAGCGACACAAGTATTTAACATTTAACATCACAGAGTACTTTATATATTTAAACATGTTAATATTATAACAAATTTGTTTGTGATTAAATTACAAAAATTCTTAAATAATTTTTAAATGTTAAGTTCAATAATATAACAAAATTCTTTTGAATAGGTAATCTAACAATAGGTAATACAATTATTAATACAAAGATCGTGATCGATTTTTCTATGTGCTTGGATCGTGTCTTTGTACTTGGTCTTTCAACGACTTTTTAGTCGTAGCGCCATCTATGAGAAATCTATGAAAGACCAAGTACAAAGACACGATCCAAGCACATAGAAAAATTCGTGAGGTCCGTTGGTTCGTTCCGTGGCTTAGTTAGTATAGCGTCTGGCACGGTATGCAAGAAGACGTCGGTTCGAATCCGACCGGATCGAAGGAATTTTTTCTGAGTGTTCGATCTTTGTATTAATAATTATAACAAACTAGTGGAGTAATTTCACAAAAAAATAATTGAATATCAATTCAATAAAAATTTAATTAATAGGTAATACACTTTTCGATTTAATAGTCCTTTTTAAGCACATAAACAATTTATCGAATAATTTTATTCGTAAAACGAAAATTGATTATACTATGTGCCAACGGTTTACACCTATTGTGGACATTGGATGAGGAAATCCCGTTCGATTCCCGGTAGTAGGACCAAAATTGAAACTGAATTGAAAGAAATGATTGTCTAAATTGGTTCTGGTCTGGGTGTTCTGGGAAGTGCCCCAGAATGAATTCCATTGCTCTGGTACTCATAACACAGAGAATTAACTGCCTCAGTGCCCGAACGGCTACCATGCTGGTCTGGCACGCAGAGGTACCGGATTCGAATTCCAGCCTGGGAGAAATATTTGTATAAGCTACATTTATTTCTCTCGTGGGTGTGAGTGTAAGTTATAGTTCTCTATGGTGTATCCATGGCACCCGCGATACAGGGTTTCCCTAATGTGTGCTTTAAAAAAAAATTGGTGTGTTTGTATGGCACATTATTATTATTAATATCTATCTATTTTAGACTTTCGCCTCTCCCGTTGTCTAAAAGATTCTTCTTTTTATTAAAGACAAATTTAGAATTTTTAAATGGGAGGAAATTTCCCGGCAATTTCACAGGTCAAGGACTCAGATGCAAGAATTATTATATTATTTAGTTCTCAATTTTCAGATGAAACTTTATTACACCAAGGGAGCGTTTTCCCATGATGTAACATCACAACAAACTTCATTTTATTTTATTTATAGTACGTGATAATAATTTAAAAACCGCAACGTAACAAATAAGATACGAAGAAGATAAACTTCAAAAAAGATACTTTAGAGATACAATTGAGATTTCGTTTCGTGGTTTACAAATACAACAATCTAAACGAAATACTCTTTGAAGTAACCGCTTGTATTTGTTGAACTTTCGTATTTAGCCAATAAGTGAATATTTACAAAAGTATTACATATAAACGCGAAAGTTGCTTGTGGTTACGACATTTTCTCTACAGGACTTCAAAGCAAATTTATAATAAATAATTTTTCACTTTATTTATGGAGAAGCGATAGACTAGTTTGAATAATGTTTTCGTTCAAATCGGAAGGGTGCGTTTTCGGTTACGAGTCATTTCGTACAGTTTATAACGTTGGTGAAAAACATCACGAAGAAATGAACATGATCTTGAAATTGCATTTTTTTTATGTAACCAAGTGACAGGACGAACAAGTCGTGCGCCTGGTGGTAAGCTTCACGCCTATCCATGACAGTTGCAATGTCACTCAGAGCTTTAAATTGCAAAGATCTGAGGGGCACTGCCCCTGCGTCCGTTACTCTGGGACATACGTTGACAAGTCTCATGTGCCTAGTCACATTTCTGCTTGACTGCAGAAATAAGTAAGGCAGTACTTCCCTGGATGAACTCTTTCACGAGGAGCTCTACAGCTACTAAGCCTGTGTTTGCTTGTGCTATTCTTTATAAAGCGAATGTGGAAGCATGGAAGCATGGGAAGAAGTAGACCTCGAAATACATAGCTCAATCAAATTGGGAATGTCCTTAAAAAAGGCCGGCTTAAAAGTATCTAGAATAAACGGGCACGTATGAGGAGCCTGATAGGAGTGGAAGAGATGAAGGAAATTTATCAAGAGCGTACCAGATGGATATCCATGGTCTCTGCCTACCCCGATGGGAGACAGGCGCGATAATAATAATATCATAATAATAACGCACGCGCACTCGTAGCCTCGCACTAGGGAAACCCTGTATCGCGGGTGCCACGGCCAATCACAAATTACACCCGAACTCACGAGAGAAATAAATGTAGGCCATACAAATA
>NW_020654006.1:0-14097 GCF_003589595.1 Hyposmocoma kahamanoa
ACAGCGGCGCGAAGAGTTTGTGCGTTATTATTATAAGTAGACATGTCCCATGTGCATGTAATTTCACCGACGACAGACAGTCGTGCAGTTTCAAGTGTCGTGGTTTGCATATTTAAATGGAGTTGTTCACGTAGTTGATCCTGACTCAAAATCACCCCATTTACGCAGTCTTCATCCTGTTCTCAAAAGACCAGTGCCTTGGGTGAGCTACCCCAGGTGCATAGTACCCTACCCCATTTTCCAGGTAAGCACCGGAGCCTTTGACTTTAGCGTCCACTACTAAATCTCCACTTAGGTGGAAGAGCTGTCTGCCGTCACGCTCACCACCCGACCGTGTTCCGAACAGTGGCGTAGTATCGATTTTTGCCGCTCGGGCCAACCTTAAATTTGCTGCCTCCTCTATTTTCACGATTATAATAGTACGTTTGGCCAGGTTCGGCTCGATTGTGTTTTTTTTGTTCGCCTGCCGTTGTGACCGCCAGGATGGCTGGTCGCCTGTGGCGTCTGGCACCGAGTGTATATTCAACGATTCCTACGTATTTGCTACCTTTTCTAAATATTTGCTACCTTTGATATATTCTGAGAAATTTAAAAAAATAATTGACCAGCCATTCTGATATCAGGATGGCTGGTCGCCACTTTGTTCAGCATGAAGGGACAGATTTTCCAGAAGTGTACCAATGATTGCTACATATTTGCTACTCTCACGAATTAAAGGTATACGCTTCTTATCTACATTAATAAAAAAAACAAAACCGATGGAAAATTTTACTTTTATTCTTGTTCATGATATCGTTTTCTCAAACATTGGAATTTATTTTCCAATCTTAAGCAAAAAAAAATTTTCACTTTAGGGCCACAGTAACCACAGTAGCTGCCGCCCCATTGCGTTGCCGTCCGGGACCATGGCCCCCTGTGCACCCCCCACGCTACATCACTGCTCTCGACGCCGAAACGTCTCTCCAGTTCCCAAAGACCTACGGGCCTGAAGGACTAAAAAGATTTAATAATGTAACTAATAAAATTTTTGAGTAGGTAGTTTTATATTCAGACACTTTTAAATGCATCAGTTAGTTAGAAATTACTTATTTGACAATAATTGTTTCGGACGGATGACAGACGGAGAACGAGAGTAGACCCCCTGGGGGTAGATTCAGAACTTTACGATAACTCCGTTGTGGACCGAATTCTTTTTTTCATTTTTATTCACAACTGTACTAAGTACATTTTTATTAGTTAGAACTATATTCCTTATTTTAAACCAAATTACTAAAGCCTATATCCTAAAAATTCCACCAATTACGGGTTCAAAGTTTTTGTTCAAAGTGACAATAATGTGATACAGGTGCAAGTGAAAACATAAATATTGACTCCCGCCGCTTAAGAGACTATTTTAGAAATCAAACAAGAAACCTAAGTTATTTATGAGAAGTGAAAACAATGTAGAACCACAATGGAAAATATTTATTCAGGATCCCGATAATTAAACGAAGTCATGGCTCAAAGTACTTGTATCCAAGCCAAAACCCTAACTAAAAATGACAGTCAGGCAGTGTGGCCAACGTAGGCGATTTATTTCTATTTAGGCTACTCCGGACGAAAATCAGCGACGAAAAAAATGGAAAAGGCGATTGGCCGCCTATTAGGCTAGTTTCAGTTTACAATCTTAAAAATAAAAAATAAGCGTACATTAAAGAAAAGATAAGCTCCCCATGAAACTATAAAAAGTCTGTGATATTAGTCAAAGAAAAATTGTTTATGGTTGGCCAGTTTCGGCGGGAATATCCCAGAATAATATAATATATTTATTTTTAATCTATTTAGGTTTCAGTTTTCATTTTATGAAATTATTGATTTAAACTACAATTTTACTTCATTTATTGCTGTTTTTCATTTGGTGTTTAGGCTACTCTAGGCTACACTTAAAATTTGGCTACATTAGGTTACTAAGCAAATGAAACTATTTTTCCGGATTTAAATCGCGTATATTTGTTTTTTTCAAACAAACCGAGACGTTTCGGACCCTTTACAGGTCCCACGGTTGACAGATGACATAGGACCTGTGAAGGGCCCGAAACGTCGGTTTGTTTGAAAAAACAAATATACGCGATTAAAATCCGGAAAAATAGCTTCATTTCCTATGTGTAACAATCGCGAAAACTTAAGAACTCGATGGGCTACTAAGGTTGTGAAAAATGGCGACATTGGACCCAGCGTTGTTGGCAACACTGCAGTCTGGCTCACGCAGGGTTACCAGACGTACGAGATTTCTCGTACGTTTACGAGATGGTGTTCTCTGTACGAGATACGAGCCAACTCCGAACCTCGTACGCATTTGTACGAGATTTTCACAATATTGATTGTAACATTGTGTCCAAACCAAATATAAAAAAAGGTTTTTTTTAAATTGCATCCTACATCGCATTCTAGGGGGAAACCCCGTTTTGAAGCATGCTGTTATTATTGCACCAATGAATATTTAAACGGGTTTTTAGTGTGTCATATATTTTCAAATAAGAGTTAATTTGCATAATGAGCAGTGACAGTGAATCTTCATCCACTCCTCCAAGAAAAATATCCAAAATGGGAGGATGGACTGCAAAGAAAGCAGGGGGTCTACTCTCGTTCTCCGTCTGACGCCCGTCCGAAAAAATCCCGCATCATGCGTCTTTTAATTTGGTCGAGTATTACTTATTTGACAATTATTTTTATTCGGACGGATGTCAGACGGAGGATGAGAGTAGACCCCCAGGTGATACAATATCTCAACATCGTACGCTAGCTTTTCGGGATGACTGAACATAAGTTTTTAGTAAACTATATTATACGGATAATATAGTTTACTAAAAACTTATGTTTTTGTACGACGATGTTTTTTTTGTTTTTTTTTTCCCTTGCAATTAATTATACGATTTAATTAACTCATGCGAGATTTTTTTGTCAACGTGCGAGATATTTGACAATCTAGGTACGAGAGAAAATTTTCTTAATCTGGCAACTCTGGGCACAAGCCAAATAGTTTGTGCCAGTTGTGCAGCCAAGTGTGAATCTGTGCAAGTGTGAGCGAGTCTTGAGTAAATAACCGTCAGGAAATAATAAATAAATTAGGCGAAATTCGTCGCCATTCGCCAAGATTTTTCAATTAGTTTTACAGTACTGACACTGCTTGCTCTGCCGAATCTTAGAAAGGCACCACCCCAATGAGTAAATAGAAGATGAATTTTATTTTAATTATCTACAACAGCCAACAATGTCGCACACGGACCTAAAAGATGCTAAGAACGTTAAGGAGGAGGCAAGCGAATTAGAAAGGAAATACATCAAACAAGAGCCAGTGGGTGTTGCGGAAGACGAACAAAAGAAGAAAGAAGAGCTGGATCTGTACGCCGATCATGAAATCAAGGAAGAGTTGGTCATAGGACCTGTGGTGTTGCAGCATACTGATTTAGCTCAAGCAAGATGTGTGCAAAACACATCTGATGGAGTGAATGTTGATACTCGACCATACAAGTGTGATATTTGCAGCAAATGCTATAAAAAGAAACAGAATTTGAAGTTACATAAACTAACCCATACTACAGAGAAGCCGTTTAAATGTGAACATTGTAATGAATCGTTTATGACTAAATCAAGTTGTAATAAACATTTAATTACTCATACTGGAGAGAGACCATACAAATGTGATCTCTGTAACAAATGTTTTACCTATAAATCTAATTGTCTTCAACATTTAAAGACTCACACGAGAGAGAAACCGTACAAATGTGACATTTGCCATAAACGTTTTACTAGAAATAGGCACCTTCAGCAACATATAATGATCCATACTGGGGAAAAACCATACAAATGTGATCACTGTAACAAAGGATTTGCCTGTAAATCAAGTTTTGTTTTACATTTAAAGACTCTTACTGGGGAAAAACCGTACAAGTGTGATATATGCAATAATTGTTTTACAAGGAAACTGACACTTAAAACTCATAAAATGATCCATTCCGGTGAAGAACTATACAAATGTGATCACTGTAACAAACTTTTTGCCTATAAATCAAGTTTTGTTACACATTTAAAGATTCATACTTCAGAAAACCTATTTAAGTGTGATATATGCAATAAATGTTTTGCTACAAAACTAACACTAGAAACTCATAAAATGTCCCATTCTGGTGAAGAACCATACAAATGTGATCACTGTAACAAACGTTTTGCCTGTAAATCAAGTTTTGTTAAACATTTAAAGTTTCATCCTAGAGAAAAACCATACAAGTGTGATATATGCAATAAATGTTTTACAAGAAATAGGAATCTCAAGCGTCATGTAATGCTCCATACTGGGGAAAAAACCATACAAATGTGAACAGAGTATTTGGCAGTAAAGCAAGTTCATTGTAATAATTTAAAGACTCATACTGGAGAGAAATCACAGGAGTGTGATATCTGCAATAAATTTTATAACAAAAAAAAAATCACCTTAAATGTCTTGCAATTGCCCACACTAATCCAAAACCATACAAGTGTGGCCATTGTGGCAAAGATTTTTCTCATAAATCTGCTTGATACACATTTAAGGACTCATCCTGGAGAGAAACGATACATGTGCGGTATATTTTTTTTATTTGACTAAAAAGAAGAATTGACAATCTATGAAACTTGGGGATAAGGCCAACACTGATGTAACTAGGGACAGTGTTTAGGTCTCGATATAGGGATTATGTTTTCAATTATAATACTGTCAATTTTGCTCATGGGTTTGCTTGTCTTTCAAATAGAGTTGCATAAAACCCAAAAACTACTACTTATGTGAATCGTTTCATTGTGAAAAGAACATTTTGCTAACATTTCGCACAATACTTGTCATTACTCAAAATTGTACAATTTAGAAACCGTGATTTGAAAATCAAAAACAATACAGATTGGATATTATTGCTAATAATGTGATTATTTATAATTATACCTAATATTCAGGCAACTATTTATAAATGAGATATTTATTGGTTTCGTTCAATGGTTTTTTTAACTTTCAAATCGTGTCTAACTGTTCCTGTTATGGCCCCATCGAAATTTTAATTCAAGTCTTGTCTTTTTTGAAGATGGAGTAAAATGACATTTGCAGAGTTGCCAGTTTTCGTAAAATTTTAAATAGTCTTAATCGTGAATGTTACAATGTTCCAATGATTACCAATTGCGTAATTGTATTCTTTATTCTTAATTTGATTTTTTTATTTCATAAGCGTAACCAACAAAAAGTTGACAGTCGATGTAATATTTATACTCTAGGTACTGCAATCACTAGCTGGCAACACTTTTGTGCAATACTCCATCTTCAAAAAAAAACAAAGGAATGTTTTATTGTATCCCCTCTTTGCTATATTGCTTTTTTCTCTGAAACTATCAACTTTTCAAGAAATTATACAACAATAAAAGTTGTTAGAAATGTTGTTTTCACATAAAAAAGAAATAGCTTGGTACTCCACAAGTTATTCCTATGTCCAAGAATTATCAATTATTATTTAATCATGGGAACAATTTTAGGAATACAGAGCTGATTTTTGTCATATGATAATTATTATTATTATACATTCCCGATAACTTTTATTCTTATGTAATTTCTTGAAAAGCTGATTGTTTCAGAGAAAAAACTTTTTAGTTTTTTTTTTGTTTGAAGAAATAAACATTTTATTTTTTATCTCGAATTGTAGGAAAATGTAATGTGTGTGGTTTATTTACAATATAGGTCCAATCATTCTCTATCAAGAAAAAAAAAATCCAACTGCATGTACTTGCGGCTTTACGAGTAAACAGGTGTCAAAATTTTAGATTTATTATTTATTTTTTAACACAATATACTAGTTTCTACTCAACTTTCGTGTTATTGTTATAACACTCTCTAAATTACACTATAATTAATTTTTCTTTAGTTTAGCTCATGAATTTTGTTAAAAAAGTACATAAAAGATTATTTATTCTTTTATTATTCTTGAATAATTTCTTGAAAAGTTGATAGTTTCGGAGAAAAAAATATTTTTTTTTTGTTTCGACAAATATACATTTTATTTTTTATCTCAAAATATACGAAAATGTAATGTGCGTGGTTTACTTACAGCATAGTTCCAATAATTTTCTATGTAGAAAATATAATACTTGCGGCTTTGTAAGTAAAGGTGCGGCAAAATTGCAAATTCTTTCATGTACTTAGGAAATGAAACTATTTATCCAGATTTAAATCGCGTATATTTGTTTTTTCAAACAAACCAACGTTTCGGGCCCTTTACAGATCACACGGTTTACACGGTTGACAGAGGTGGTAAAGACAACCAGTTATGTCTAATATTAATGCAAACCACCCCATTTTTTCACTATATATACAAAAGTTATTAATTAATAATTTTAATTTTACAAAGAACATTCCAATTTACGCTACATATGTTTTACGAATTATTTTAACAATATGAATTTTTATTAAGTTAAATTTGTTAATAATTAATAATGGAAATTACAATAAATTAAATCATATTGTACTGCAGTCTTATTTCACTTTGGGATTTTTCATCAGAGGAATTACTGAATCCCAAACTGGGGCCTGTTTCACAAACCTAAAATTTTACTAGTTTACTAGCTACTAGTCACCAGTACTAATAAATACTGTTTCACAAATAAAAATATTATGCCTGTAGTTAACAGCCATAGAGTGGTAAATAATATTAGTTTAAATTAATTGTGTAGTAGTACATCTTAATTCCATAGCTCATGCGAAAGGTGTTAAAAAATTGGCGAGAACAATTTCCTGTTCAAATAACTAAATAATAATATTCGAAACTAAAAGGAATCTTAAAATTGATATTTAAAATGTCGTTACGAGAGCCATACAGACTCAGGTTATAATTGTTTGACCCATAGATTTATTATATAATGGTTTGACCAATGTCGAGCAGCCATCTACGTAGCTATATTTTCGGGGCCAATCGCGCTAATTGTCAAAGGTTTAACCAAAACCTCCAACCTCGCCAATCTGACACGTTGTGTACATTTCGTATCGCGCTAACTGTCAAAACAAAAACCTAAGCCAAAACTTAGACGTGTGACACGTAACGCACATTTGGTATCGCGCTAATTGTCAAACGTAAAACCAAAACCTAAAATGTTGCAAATTGGTATCGCGCTAAATATTTTGACATTTTAACCTCACATGTAACCTTGGGGGAATAGATTAACCTTTGCAAGGTCAAGGTTTGTGTGGCAGTTAATGGAGAGTAACTTTTCACTACGTTTATCGTATATAAAAGATGTTCCACGGTTACTTAAATGTTTTGGAAAGTGTTTATGAGGTGGATGTGGCCTAAGAACGGGCTTTAAATAAAAGAAAAGCATAGAAAGACGATCACATTTAACATGTCTGAGGAGAAATTCCGCAAACGATATACCGTTTGTCCACGGAATTCATTTCAGGATTGGTGGAAGAACTATGCCTACATATTCTCGTTAAAGGACGGTCTGTTGCATTGGATGTGGAGACAAAGGTAAGGGTTGAGTGGAATCCGAAAGTTCTCAGTTTTGCATAATAACCAAAATTTCTATACTGTGTAAATCATTATTTATTTTGTTACAGATTTTAATAGCTCGTATAGTTTTTAACAACTGGGGCGTACCAGACCCCCATTGGCAAGTGCTTATCACCCTTTCCCAAGTCAGTGTCAGAGAGGCACAAGCGGTAGCTGCTTCAAATAAACCAGTTATTATGAATAAATATGCAGCTTTCCTAAAAGGCATGCCGAAAGAGATGGTATTAAAAGGCGGTGACAAAATAAGCTTTACAATGTACATCATATTTATTAGTTCTTGTCTTATTTCCTGTTGTTATTATCAAATTAAAATTACAGGTATAGGTAAAATATGTATAGTTGTATAAAAATATATTACAAGGTTACAATTTATCTCTTTTAACACTTTTTACAACATATCGTCCCCTTACAGTGAAGCCTCACATATGCATTTTCAGTTTGTTTTTACTGATTTTTGTTGAATAAAAATTAATAATGTAATAATATAGTATCTAAAAGAGGTATAATTTAAGTAATTAAAATGCTAACTACACACATTATTGCATTTACTATACTTCACACCATATTTTTATCTTCATCCTAAAAAATTACATAGAAATATGAGGTATTCATTCTAAGATGACGATGTATACCTATTGTAATTGTTTATTATCTTAATATCTAAATTGATGTATACTTTTAAGAGGTTGAAATAAAAAAAAGAGTGTATTTTTAGTTTATTTATTGCCTCAATCTACCCCAAATCATCCTTCATTTCCGGAGCGAGCTTGCTTTTGATTCTTCAAAGAAGTCTGAAACAAAAATATGTATATAGGAAGATTGGAGACCTAAATTTAAGACTGTGCCATACCTCTCATGAGAGTAGTGACAGATAAAGCAGGATGGGTATTTATATACATACAGTATGAAGCCAACATAAACGCCAGAATGTTTAGGGGCCTTTTCAAAATACATTTAAAAAAATGTTTATATCACTGTGGAAATATAAAGGGGACAAAAGTCTACAGATTAGACCTTCGTTCCTTACGCTCTTTCAGATTTCCACAATTGAACATATCATCAGCAGGAATTAAGAAAACATGTTGAAAACAAACCTGTCATTCTTGTTAAATAGTCTATCAAAAAGGTTAACTGCAGGCACCAACTCGGTAATTGCTTTGCAAATGGCAGCTACGGATTGGGCATGCAGATCATCTGCTTTGGCAGAAATAATAGCTGCCTCAGCCTGCACCCTGCCAGCATTCACTTGCTGCAAGAATGCTTCGCATGCTCGCTGCTCCTCAATGCATAAGAATTCTACCCGGCTCTGCTCCAACGCTCATCAGCTCGCTGTCAACGAAATAATAGATGTGATGGAATAAAGAGTGGGAAAGAATTTGCTCAAATTGAAAGTTACTTTGTTTTTTAATTAATAATAAAGAGTGAGAAAGTTACTTTGTTATTGAATTGTATGTTTGAAGTTATTTTGTGCTAGAGTTGGTGTCCTTTAGGAAGGTTGGTAGGGCCTCTGCCGCAGTCGATGTGGCGTAGATTCTCACCCTGCTTTTCATACCATTCCATACCTGAATAACAATAATAACATCGCATATTATAGTGATATGAGTTCTGGTACAATAACGGTGAGTGATCCACTCACTGTATCCTATTACCTCGCATTATAGCTCACCTTTTGGGATCTATTGCGGGGCCACAAAATAGCCACACACTCGCACCAAAGGCGTGCTGATAACACGCGCGAACAACGCCGAGCGAAGTCATTCTCAAGCCAAATCTCTGTGCGATTCGAACTCCAGCAAAGATGGAGCTGGCTTACAGTGGTCGCTCGCCGTCCGACCGCATCCACACTGGCTGAAATACGAGCATCATTATTAATTCTACATTGCTAACATTTCGAAATTAATAGTAGTTAGCGTACCTATTTGATTGTATAAAAAGATACTATTTTATTAAATAGAATATTAAAAAAGGAAAACAATGTGTAGGTACTTGCCTCTGCGTGTTTTATCTACAACAACAACACACTAAATTCAATTAATTTGGTTCAAATCACAACACATATGTTTGTTTACAATAGAATTTAATGACATTTCTTTTACACACTTTTTTAAATCGCTCTTTTATAGACTTGAATTCGTAGATATTGACATTTCAGTGCGTTTTACGGTAAAATTTAGTCGGTTTTAGGAAGTCAAGGCACGTCTCTTAAAATTTAATACGAGGTTATAGTTTGAGGTTAATTTGAGGTTTAGGTTCATTAAAACTGATAGCGCGATTGCATTTTGTGCGTCGGTAGAACCATTAATTAACCAAAACCATAACCTCAAATGTTGTAAGGTTAAACCTTGCGAAAATAGCGCGATTGGCCCCCTGGTCGCAAGCGTTGTAAGGGCGGGAAAAAGAGCGGAACTTTATAGTTTTCGGCATAATAAAAATTTTGTGAAGAACATTGTACGTATTAATAATTAATTACAGTTAATAATCAATAACTACTCCGTTAAAGTAAATTAATATTGATTAATTGTAAAGATCTTAAGGGCCCTGTCACTGTGCACGTCACCCTGCTACATAAGTTGACAAGTCCCATGTGCCTGTAATTTCACCAGCACCCTTACCCTTCAAAACCGTAACGTAGATAAATTAAATTAGAAAAATTAAGATAAATTAAGTAGAAAAACTAAATTACTGCTTGGCGGCAGAAATGGTTAAGTTGGCAGTACTTCCCAGGACGAGCTTTTTCAAAAGGAGCTCTACTGCTACTATCTTTTTATATCTGTCGAGCGTTTAAAAAAAGGCGGGAGAAACAAACGCACTAAAGAAACACAAAGGACCACGGCGGTAAAAATATAAAAAAAATATTTAAAAAATGCTGCTTTATGGGTTATATTAAAAGATATATCGATTTTATTTCGTAGTTTCGAGATGGAAATACTCGACGACATCGTATTATTCCAAATTCTTCCTCACTTTCCGAACATGACGACATCTTTTTCCAAGTGACGCCACTGAAAAAATTACATTTCGTATAAGTTTACAATACGCCTTCGATTGGTAGAAATAACCTTGTAATATATCAGTATATTCGACTAGTAGTGTTTTTCATGCAACAGAACAGTTTACAATGGTAATAAATGACTAGTACATATTACCTTGCAACATTAACTAATAATGTTTCATCGTAACTTCGTGAAACGGACGTTAGTCGATTAGTGCAAAATAATAGACCATGGGTTAATAAGACTAGACTGATAAGTTTCCTGCTGGTACGGAGAAACCATCTTTCCTGTTGAAATTAAGATGTTTTTTTTTAATTTTAACGGCCTCTCGTAGCGTCCTATGTAGATAACGGACTTCATTTGCAAGGACCTGGGGTTTGACAAACTTGATTGAAAAGAGTGTAGGTTTATCCATGACATGCTCGCGGGCTGCAAACTTGTTTACGCAACCGTGTTTGACATCAGCTATGTTCTTTGACTCGGTTACAAAGACTACGCTTCATTTGTCCAATATGAGAGAACAAGAGAGGCGGTCTCTCACACTCACTCACAGTCAAGCTTGTAAACTCCTGCACCCTGTAAGGAGATCTTACATTTAATATATCTCAGAAACTGAGAAATCTTCCTCAGGGGCTTGAAATAGGTCTTGATAGACGCACGCCTGAGGACTTCCGATCTTGTCTGTAAGTGACCGTCAGGATAGCTGGTCGACTGTGGCGTCTGGCACTGAGTGTACATTCAAGAGTTGCTACCTTTTCTAAATAATTGCTACCTAGAATATATCAATATATTCTGAGAATTTAAAAAATAATTGAGTAGCCATTCTGATATCAGGATGGCTGGTCGCGACTTTGTACGGCATGAAGGGTGCAGATTTTCCAAAAGTATGTATTACCAATAATTGCTACCTATATGCTACTTTCACGAATTAAAGGCATACGCTTCTTATCTACGTTAGTCAAAAAAATATAACCGATCGAAAATTTTAAGAAGTGCCTGATTAAATTAAAAAAGCAAAAGTTTTTAGTGCTTTATTGCCATAATATAAAGGGCAGGCGTTGAGGGTGTAATGTCAATAACGTGTTTTATCGCATAATAATTGATTGCATATACAGTGCGGATGAGAGAACACTGCACAGA
This sequence comes from Hyposmocoma kahamanoa, assembly GCF_003589595.1. NCBI lineage: Eukaryota > Metazoa > Arthropoda > Insecta > Lepidoptera > Cosmopterigidae > Hyposmocoma > Hyposmocoma kahamanoa. The sequence continues at coordinate 11,693 of NW_020654006.1, forward strand.
ATCACATGCCCGATCATACAAGTTCTTCCCCTTGAGATGCCTATTTCTTGTAAAACATTTATTGCAATATCACACTTGTACGGTTTCTCTCCAGTATGAGTCTTTAAATGATCACAATGACTTTACTGCCAAATGCTCTGTCACAGTATTCACATTTGTATGATTTTTACAACAGTATGGACCATTACATGACGCTTTAGATTCTTATTTCTTGTAAAACATTTATTGCATGTATTACACTTGTACGATTTTTCTCCTGTGTGAGTCTTTAAATATGTAACAAAACTTGATTTACAGGCAAAACATTTCTTACAGTGATAACATTGTATGATTCTTCACCAGAATGTACCATTTTATGAGTTTCAAGTGTCAGTTTTCTTGTAAAACATTTATTGCATATATCACATTTGAACGGTTTTTCTCATGTATGAGCCTTTAAATGTGTAACATAACTTGATTTATAAGCAAAAAGTTTGTTACAGTAGTCACATTTGTACAGTTCTTCACCAGAATGGATCATTTTATGAGTTTTAAGTGTCAGTTTTCTTGTAAAACATTTATTGCATATATCGCACTTGAACGATTTGTCCCCAGTATGAGTCCTTAAATGTAAAACAAAACTTGATTTACAGGCAAAACCTTTCTTACAGTGATCACATTTGTATGGTTTTTCCCCAGTATGAATCATTATATGTTGCTGGAGATGACTATTTCTTGTAAAACGTTTATGGCAAATATCACACTTGTACGGTTTCTCTCTAGTATGAGTCTTTAAATGCTGAATACAATTTCATTCATAAGTAAAAAATTTGTTACAGTGATCACATTTGTATGGTCTCTCTCCAGTATTAGTAATTAAATGTTTATTACAACTTGCTTTAGACTTAAAAGATTCATTACATTGTTCACATTTGAATGGCTTCTCTTTAGTATGAGTTATTTTATGAAACGTAAAACTGCAAATATCACACTTGGATGGACAAGTATCTACATTCACCCCATTAGGTGTATTCTGCACACATCTTGCTTGACCTATACCAGTAGGCTGCAACACTACAGGTCCTATGACCAACTCATCTTTGATTTCATGACCAGCATACAGATCCAGCTCCTTCTTAATGTGTTCTTGCCCATCACCAACTTGCATAGATTTTGCTTGAGCAACAGCAGGAGGCTGCAATACCATTGGGCCTACAACCATCTCTCTCATCTCTTCACCAGAATGAGTCATTTTATGAGTTTTAAGAGTCAGTTTTCTTGTAAAACATGTATTGTAAGGTCTTTCTCCAGTATGAGTCTTTAAATGTTTAACAATACATGATTTATAGGCAAAACATTTGTTACAGTGGTCACATTTGTATGGTTTTTCGCCAGTGTGGGTCATAATATGAAATTTAAGCGTCCGATTTGTTGTAAAACATTTACTGCATGAATCACACTTGTACGGTTTTTCTCCAGTATGAGATCGAAAATGTATAGCAAAGCTTGATTTATAGGCAAAATATTTGTTACAGTAATCACATTTGTACTGTTTTTCCCCAGTATGAGTCCTTAAATGTCTATTAATGTGTGATTTGTAGGCAAAAAGTTTGTTACAGTGATCACATTTGTATGATTTTTCCTCAGTATGGAGCATTACATGACGCTGGAAATGCCTGTTTCTTGCAAAACTTTTATTGCATATATCACACTTATATGGTTTTTCCCCAATATGAGTCTTCAAATGGGTCACTTTATGAATTTTAAGTGTCCGATTTGCTGTAAAACATTTATTGCATATGTCACACCTGTATGATCTTTCTCCAGTGTGAGTCTTTAAATGTGAAACAAAATTTGATTTATGGACAAAAAATTTGTTACAGCCGCCACATTTGTATGGCTTTTCAGCAGAATGGGTCAATTTATGACTTTCAAGTTTCTGTTCTCTTGTAAAACTTTTATTGCATATATCACACTTATATGAGTGAGTATCAACATTCAAGCCATCAGATGTTTTCTGCACAAATTTTTCTTGAGCTAAATCAACAGGCTGCACTACTGGTCCTATGACCAACTCGTCCTTGATTTCATGATCTGCATACAGATCCAACTCTACTTTCTTCTTTTGTTTGTCTTCCACAACACCATCGGACTCTTGTTTGATGTAAAAATTCCTATGTAAATCCATTGGGCTGTTTTCTAATTTGGTTGTCTCCTCCTTAACATTCATAACATCTTGTAGGTCTGTGTATGACATTGTTGGCTGTTGTAGATAATTATAATTCTACTTTTATTTACTCTATTCTATTCTAAATTTAAGTGTCTGTCTTCTCTTGAAGAATTTTGCCAATTCTTGTCAAAGGGAGTTACACTTTTTTTTTCTTTAATGTTTAATTAATTAACACTGCTCTTTTGTCTATTCCGAT
>NW_020654007.1:0-12984 GCF_003589595.1 Hyposmocoma kahamanoa
TCGTTAGCGTGTTACAGTGTTTATTTTTTTAAATATCTGTGGTGTCCACATGTAAAACCGTTCATAGGTACAACACTTTCCCCTACACTTTTTTACTCCAACACAGAGCCTTCTCTCTTCATAGGTGCTTTCCAAGTATTTCTGCAGCCAGTTTGTATTTAAATTGACAGTGAGTAATCTTCTTTCCGTCGCCAATATTGGAGAAGTACATAAAATATGCATTTAATATACTAATATTTTAAATACTTTAATGTTCCACTTCAAGCCCCTTTTGCGCTCGAACAGGTACATCGCGTACTTTTGATATTTATTGTCGACACCGGCCATAAATTTATTATAATCCCATAATAAATTTATAGGTTAATCTATTTTTAACTTGGTGCAAGGTCGATCAGCACGCCTAGCTCGCCTGCCTAGCACAACATCGTTATTATAGTAAGTCGATGCTTTGGTGACATTTCCATGCAACGACGAAATGACGACATCACCACAGTGTCGAATTACCACATCTCCTTTAGCCATACGTTTGTCATTTAAATTTTTGATGTTATTGGGTATGTCAAGCCGTCGAGTGTTTAGCGTCCCGGTGACGTCGGTTTTTTTTAAGATTCTACATCGACGGATGGATTTACAGAAATTATCCATGAGTAGGGTGTATCCTTTCCCCAGATACTCCGCCATTAGTTTTAACACAATTTTTGCTGTGCTGCTGGTCAAGCCATAATATTTTCAGCAGCAACAACACTTGTACTGTATACAATTTATATTTAGCACGTAGCCACTGAGTGACTCGCACGACTCGTAATTCTTTATCCCAAATCGTGTTGCTTTGGAATGGACTGTATTCAATTTAGGTGCTCCTTCCAAAGCAGCAACGATTCGTATAGCTATCTAACTCCCTCCGAGGGGAGTAAATAACTCTGAATTTTACGTTAAAATAATCCTATCATTTCAGTACATTTCAGAAATGGATATCTTCGCCCAGTTGTTAATTCTCGACTTGTCAGATACACCCGTTTCTGTTTTAATAGCTTTGGCAATTGTTTGCTACGCGGAAAGATTCGTTTCATGAACTATAGAATCCAGGAGGGGTTGGTCCCAAATTTCTAACATATTCTATAAAATTGGAATTAGTACTACAATTCGGGCATTTCTAGATAGTTATCTGGGGTCTAACCATGAACTCTTGTAGCGATTCAACTTTTCAACTTTGAACCTAAACAAGTACCTGATTAGATCCGTGTACTTGGAATGTAGTTTTAGAGATAATTTAGCGGTTGCTAGTGTAGTAATTCGAAGTAAATTAATAGTAATTCGTCTTAATCTACGGAGTACGATTCCTCTGTAGATTATTGAATACGAATTCCTCTCTATTAGTATGTTTAAAAACTTATAAACTAAACTTTTTATATGTTCTTATATTCTTGCTACAGCCCACTAGGGCAGAATATCTTAAAACTTGGTATTAATTATTATCAATTGCTTTGAATCATGTGTTAAAATCACATTTATATGGTTTATATATGAACGTATACATAAATAAAATACATAAAGCAATATTTTAATTTTTAATCACAACAAAATGTTATCGTAAACCATAACATATTTTATTCATGATGAGATTCTTCGTCTTCGTCATCATTGTCTTCAGTCTCTTGATATTCAGTGACGATCGGAACCACTAACAAGTCTAAAGCCCGTCACAAACTTAGCTATAATATATATTAATATACCGTACTATAATATATATTATAGCAAGCTACCATACACTGAGAAATATATATTTTGCCTTCATTAATTGATGGTCGTCCCAGTGTTCGCACGTATTTTGTAATTAAGGATGTTCTTATTTCAAAATACTAACATGAATTCAACAAGTACATTGTTAATGGACTTAATAGACAGTTCTTCAGAAGACGATTCCGCCGCTGCTTTCGATGTTAGTTGCCCGGTCAGGCACAAAAACTAGAACCAAATGGATCGAATCACATATAAGAAATAAACAAACTCGTGGCGAATTTAATTTATATCGCGAGTTATCCTATAAAAATTTGTCCATGAATTGATAAAAAATGATATAAAAAAGAAAAATACGATTTTGCGCAAAAGAATTAGTTCTGAAGAATGTCTGGCTGTGTGTTTAAGGTAAGAAGAAAATTATTACACACAGTAGGTATAAATGTTTTATTTTCTAATCAAAACTAATTTTACTTTTAAAGTTAAGAAAACAAAATCATTTTAATAATTTAATCCTTGAGGTAATTACGAATATTCAGAGATTGTTCTGCCGAATCAGTATTTTGACTTTGCATTGCGTCAGGGCTATTGTACACTTCAACTGTTGGTGAGGTGTGAGATGACTGTGCAGAATCTGGTCGCAAAGAAGGTTGTTGAATAGGATAATCAGTTTCTGATGTGAGTGTATTCAGAGATTGTTCTGCCGAATCTGTATTTTGACTTTGCATTGCGTCAGGGCTATTGTACACTTCAGGTGTTGGTGAGGTGTAAGATGATTGTGCGGAAACTGTTCGTAGAGTAGGTAGATTCCTGTTTTGTAGTTTGAAAGGAGTACCGCCGGTGAAATTATTAACTGAACAACCTAGAGAATTGTCTGAGTAGTTTGATCTCTTAAATGTTGCCCTTTGGCTTCCATTACAATGTTAAATATTTGGCTCTATATTCTCATTTGTAAATATTCCGGCAATTGGCATGTGGTATCGCACATACTCAAGAAAAACTTTTCCATAGAACTAGTTTCATTTTTTGACTGGTTAGAAGCATTCTCCATTAACTGTATTCTTAGGTAGTCTCTCTCGGCAGTTCTTTTCTCCCTTCCTTTTTGTTCATCTTCGAGCATAGAATGGATCGTTTTGTTTTTTTTAATTCTAAATTCCTTCAAAGAATCCATGGACTCATCGCCTGTTAAGCTATCATCGTTCAGGGTATCTGTCGTGTTTCTGGAACTAGTTCCTACGTTTGTATGTTGATGTTTATTTTTCATGTGTGGAATTAAAAAGTCCATCAAATGTTCGTATTTCCATTTTGGTTTAGAATTCGCTGCTTGTCCCGAAGTTTTTTTTTTTAGCATTTAACGCTTGACGGTGCCCGTCTCTTAGTTTCTTCCATAATTTTTTTATTTCTTATTCGAGAAGAATTTTGTAATTATTTTAATACAGTGGGAGCAGTCCCATGGCAGTCAACACGAATTACGGAGAGGCTAAATCAAATCAGGCGTAATTAGAACGTAATATGTAAGAAAAAAAAATGTTTTACTTTACTTACCACTTGGAAAATCACACTCATTAAGTACTTCTTCCCACGCTGCTTCTATTAATTCGTTGTCCTTATACTCTTTCAAATCAAGTTGCCATAAACAGGGACGTTTTCGTACACTTTCAATCAAATGCTCCATTATAATTAAAGTGACGTGCACATTCTTTGGTGAATGAAAAGAAACTGCAGGCGGAGGAGGGGCAGCGAGACGCGGGCGCGTGAGGCAAAGGGGAAAGGTGTGCGGGGATCGGAATATGTCTTGCTATACCATAATATATAGTAATATGTAATAATGTATATTACGGTATCACTTGGTGGCGTCACAGAAATATATATATTATAGCTGAGTGTGCAGTCACGCGAAAATTAGTATAGAAAATATATAGTAATATGCCTAGCTATAAAAATATTAATATACAGCATGATTTTTTAGTCATCGTCCAAATTTTTTCCAGCCGCTAGGTATCATTCAAAAACTCCATTTTGGAAAAAAAATTGATAGGTCTATTTTCAAAATGAAAATATTTATTCCGAAGTAATACTCGACAAAAATTGGTTACCAATTTATACTATTATTATTTACTACGACTATGCGTCTATTAATGAATGCCATACGCTAACCGCGCGGATTCTCCAATCATACGCCAATCAAAGCAAAATGCCGCCACCGCCGCCGCCCGCGCCGAACGCTATTGGCGGCTGTCACTTCAGTCGTCACACGTCCGTGTAATGCTTCGTACGTGTGTGCAACGCTATCTCGCTATTGAAAACGCATTCACGTGTCACTATGTATACAAACCGCGAGTACTTTAAAATGGTCAAGTGCTATTTTATAAGTGATGAAAGTCTAAACGGAGCCCAGAGACTATACGAGTCAGAGAGCATTCCTCGCCTTCGCAATTATGGAATAGCAAGTCCTACAGTCCCCAACCGCCAAACGTTTCTGCATGTCATACAGAGGCTTTTAGACCATGGCCAGTTTACGACGCCTTCACACGCCCAAGGACGTGACTAGGCCGCGACTGTCCGTGGAAATCGAAGACGAAATCTTCGATTTTTTCGAGAGAGATCCAAGACGAAGTACACGTGATGCAGTTCGACGGTTCAACGTTAGCCAATACGCTGTGTGGAAGCTGCTCAACACCTCTGGATTGCACCCTTACCACTTTCAAAAAGTGCAAACGCTAAATGAAGTAGATGCGCTGCCTCGTCGAGTTTTCTGCGAGTGGCTGATCGCACACCCCGATGCGGTCATTTTATGGACTGATGAAGCCCTATTCACACGTGTGGGGCTGTACAACCAACATAATGAACATTGGTGGTTGTATCGCAACCCGCACATGATAAAAGACAATTATCACCAAGTGCGTTTTAGTGCAAATGTGTGGGCCGGGATTGTCGGTGATAAAATCCTAGGGCCGTATTTTATTGAGGGGCGGCTGACCGGAGGCACCTATCTCAATATGCTACAAAGCATAGTCTCTGATTTGATAGACGACGTACCGATAGCCCACTCATTCACTAACATCATTAAATACGCCTTATTGCAAAAGGCATGGCCTGCTTTTATTTTTATACTTCTGTGTACGATATGAGTGCGGACTATATTTGTCGTAAATCGCTATTTTTGTTTAAATTTATTGATATTATTATAAAATGTTTCTAGTTCACTAATAAAAAACACCACGTGCGTAGATAACAAAAGGGCGATGGTAAGATTCATTCATTTCTTTATTACTTGCTAAATACTAATTCGTTACAATTCATCGTAGGAAACGAACCTTTTATTTGTTTGTCTCACAAACAAAAGTAAAGATTATTTTCTTTTGTTCTTTACACATGGTAAAATTTTTAGTGACTTTGAAATTCAATAAGTAAATTCTTCGATGGCCTTCGGTAACACAACGCTTTAAATGCGTAGAAGTTAAGTTCGGGAAACGAACTTTCCTAATTAGGTGTGTTTATCAGGTGCATTAGTTTTTATCATTATTTTATAATAATATCATTAAATTTTGTCAAACCTCTAAAACAATTTACTTATAAATAACTTCCGCTCTCGTTTTCGTGCGTTAATGTAACAAAATCTTGACTTGAATTCGAATTAATTGTCTACATTCTAAAATAACATCACAAAAGCCTTTTGTAACTTGACGGTCCTAAAGCGCGCTCCATACTCTCTACCAGAGGTTTTGTCTCGGGTCTCGACAAAACTATCGACGAGACGAGAGCAGCCCTCCACATCCTCGATCGCTCATTTGCGCGCTCGGCTCTGAACAAGATGGACGTGGATCTGGATACAGCTGTCGCTGCAGTATTATTTGCTGTAGCTCATTATAATTATGTGTTTATCCAAGAAAAAAAAGTTACTAAGAAACGTTGTAAAAAACGAAGATGGTGGATGACAGCAATACATCGCAACAGAACAAGGTAAAATGTACATTATTTTAAGCCTTAGTGTTTTCACATAGTGACGTGAAGTGACCTATATCTAAAGTAATTGATTGGTTTGCTGTTAATAACCTACTTCTTAATGAGAAAAAAACAAATTGTGTGAAATTTACATTACCCAATGTTAGAGAGACGGTTACAAACATTGTAGTTAGAAATGAAAAATTGAATCTTGTGGATACAGTTGTATTTCTAGGTATAACGTTAGATGCTAAATTGCAATGGGGTCCCCATGTAAGTAAGTTATCAAAACGGCTCGGCTCTGCAGTGTACGCGATTAAAAAAATAAGGAAACTTTCAGACGTCGAAACCGCTAGATTGGTTTACTTCAGTTACTTTCACAGTCTAATGACATACGGCATTTTGCTTTGGGGTAATGCCGCCGATATCAATAGAATCTTTGTCCTGCAGAAACGTGCAGTTAGGGCAATTTACAATCTGGGCCCCAAAGTATCTTTGAGAGATAAGTTTAAGGAAATTAACATTCTTACACTAGCCTCACAGTACATTTATGAAAATGTAATTTATGTTAAAAGGAATAGTAATTTATTTATGAAAAATAGTGACAGACATAACATTAATACGAGGAATAGAAATAAACTAGCTTTTCTTGATAGTCGTCTTCACAAAGTCAAAAAATCATTTAAGGGGCAATGTATACGCTTCTATAACAAGATTCCGGTTGATATACAAAATTTGCCTTTCTCGAGGTTTAAAACTATAGTGAAACAAAAACTTTATACTAAAGGTTTTTATACAACTTCTGCGTACTTGGATGACAAAAATCCGTGGTAGTAACCCGTTTAGCTCATGGAGGTAGTCTCGATCTCTGATGTTTCAAATAAAAATAAAAAAATATTGTAAATGCTATTTACAAAGAGCAACCCCTAGAGTTTCTTGCTCATTCTTCTCAGGGGAATCTGCCTTACGAATGAGCGGTAGAGTTTAACCATTGTGACGATTTCAAGTGTAATAATGCTTACCTATGAAATAAAGATTATTTTGCGTTTGAGTTTGAGTTTGACCAAAGAAATCAATGTTTCTGTAGAACGAGTATGGCCATACTACGGGATGCAAAAGGAGAATGGGCAAAAATTTATGGAGCTCAGTCTATTTTTATGCATGAAACGGCAGTAAAAATGAGTATGAGAATAATTATACTGGTTTGTTTAGGAATTATCTAATATTTTATTTGGTGACAAGCCTCTCGTGACGAGGGGCTTTCGTCACTGTGTGACACATAATTGCAGGTGGATTTTGACCACCCCTTATGGGAATATGGTAGTGAGTGTGTGTTTATAATATTATAATAAAGTGTTTACTTGTGGAATTGTTTTATTACAGTGAAACAATGGAGAAACAATTATCAGAACTAATTTACGAACCCAGTCGTGAGTTTCACAAGTTCACTCGGATGTCACTAGAGGATTTTGAAGATTTACTATCTAAAGTTAGCCCATTTATTATGAAGAAAGATACCCAGCTACGTGAAGCTGTTCCTGCCAAAATACGTTTGGCTGTTACGCTGCGCTTCTTGGCTTCTGGGGACAATTACGAAAGCCTACATTTCCTATTCAAAATTTCACCTCAATTAATTTCTCAAATTGTACCAGAAGTATGTGAGGCTTTGAATAAAGTCTTAAAGGATGAGATAAAGGTGAGTAATAAAAAGCAATCATGGTTATTCTGAACGCTCAAGGCAATTTGCTTTGGGTTTTCTATTCGAAATTGAACCTTATTACTAAGGAATACGGCTTTTGCAATCCAGGCAACAGCCGAAGCCGATTGCCTTGAGCGTTCAGAATAACCCTGAATAATAGGTAGGTACATATCAAATGTTACATTTATTTCAATGACTAATTTAGAAAGAGGTAGGTATTATGACAATGAATGAATGACTTAGCAAATTATGAAAGTATGATTAAAGAAAGAATAAGAAAATATATGACGCAAAAGTGGAAGTACAAGTGTTACAATATTTAAAAATCAAATTCTTTTATTTTTGTCTGCGTTCACTGCAGATTGAGGCAAAATTAGCAAATCAGATAAAACTGTTATCGAATTCTGATTGTCTTGAGTATTCTCCAGAGATGGATTGGGAGATAGGTGATCTGGTAAGTGGATTAAGACTGGATTTTGCATGTTGGTGTTTGTTGTTGTGTCACTTTGTTGTTGCTGTTGTTGTGGCAGATACAGAGATGGTTGTTGCTGTGGCTGTGGCAGATACTGAGATGGTTGTTGTTGTGGCAGAATATGCTGTTGAGACTGTTCTTGCTGTGGCAGATGTTGAGACGGTTGTTGAATATATGGTAATTCTGTTTTTTTTGTTTTTTATGTTAACTAGTAGGCAAACGAGCAGACAAGCCACTTGATGGGAGGTGGTCATTGTCGCCCATGGACACGAGCAATACCAGAGGCATCACCCATGCGTTGCCGACTCCGGAGAACCTTGTTTACACGTCTTTTGAAGAACTCCGTGTTATAGCGCAAGGGGAACACTTCAGGAGGAAGGCCATTCCACATCTTACTGGTTCGGGGAAGGAACGAACGAGATGCTCGAGTGGTCGTGACGTGCCAAGCATCGAGGAAGTGGGGATGGAGTCTTCTCCTTCGGCGGGTCGTGCAGTGGTAAAAGAGTGACGGAGGCACCAACTCAAAGAGTTCGTCTGAGCACTCCCCGTTATACAGACGGTAGAACACACATAGAGAGCCAACATCTCTCCGCAAACTAAGGGGCTCTAAACCGTCTGTAAGCATAGGGTCGTCGACAATTCGAACAGCCCGACGTTGGATGGAGTCAAGTGGATCAAGCTGATACTTAGGTGCTCCAGCCCAGAGGTGCGAGCAGTATTCCATATGGGGCCGAACCTGAGCTTTGTATAGCAAAAGCCGGTGCCCCGATGTGAAACACCGCTTCGCTTAGTTGAGCACACAAATCTTCAATTTTTAGAAGCCATTTTGGCTTAGTAACATATCATTGATATGCAGGATAAACAGGGTTGGTGATAGCACTGACCCCTGGGGAACGCCAGCGTTGATGAGCATGGAGTCCGAGCAGAAACCGTCTAACGCAACTTTAATGCTCCGCTCGATCAAAAAACTGGCGATCCCGTAGGATGGTAACTTCGATAGAAGAGCCTTGTGCCAGACCCGATCGAAAGCCTTAGCTATATCCAAACTCACGGCCAATGCTTCCCCCCTGCTCTCAATGGCAGCTGCCCATTGGTGAGTGAGATCTTATATCTTTAGAAAACTATTATTTAAATGAATATAAATGTCCCGTATCTAACAGATATAACACCAGGAGGGTAAGGGAGGGAAAGTTTATACAGCCTCCGGTAGTTAACTATTACGGAAAAAGGTTAAATAAATATTTAGTGCCCAGGCTTTTTAATGATATAGGGTGGTTAAGAGATAATCCCAAGCTAAATAAGTCGGTCCTTAAAAAGAGACTAAAAGCCTATCTTTTGGAAAACATATAGATATTGTAATTAGTTATTCGTCCATGTTAGTTTTAAGATGATCACTGTATTTGCATAGGTGCATGATTCGACTATGTATTGAGCGCTTCATCGCCAACAAACTGGTTACAGTTTGGCGATAACTAAATTTATGTTATGAGCATGTACCGTTTGAATAAATAAATTAAAAAAAAAAAAAAAAAAGATACACAAGAAGATCACCAGCACCGCGACCACGACGAAAGCCGTACTGGCGGTCATTAATCAGCTGGCGATCCTAAAGGTAATCTAGGAGCTGGTTGTTCTGTGGTAGATAATGGTATGTTGTCGAAAAAATATCGCTCAGGAATTGGTTCTGAATACGAAGTATGACTGGAGTGTAGTCGGGCCATGTTTTTGGAGACAATTGGTTCAGAGTAGGAACTACGAGGAGAAGGTGAAGGTATTGAGACATATCTAGGTGGAGTGTTGCTTGCAAGTAGACGAATGATCGTGCCATCGAGTTCATACATCACTTGCACTCTTTCGTGTTCTGGGAATTTTCTTAGTTTCTTTGCCAACATTCTGCCATATAACTCACACTCATCTTCCTCCTGGGCAGAAGTACTCACACTTCTTTGGTTTAATACTGCATTAAGAGTATTAAGCGCTTTATTCATGGTTTTTCCAGCGTCTATCAATTCCGGAGGATTTTTACGTCGGCGACTTGTTTGCGAAGCATACATATACTTTCCTCATCTACTGATTCCGGATTTCTTTCTTCATTTACTGCCACATCATCTTGACTACAATCAGTGTCTTGAGTCTGTAAAATAAACCAAAATATTTGTTTAAATTTTGTTTATTTGTATAGTTTCTAACCTATTTTATTAATTTACAGCTACCATCATCAAATGAAGAATGGCTTGAAATAGAAAAAGGCTACAGAAATAAATTTCCTCGATGCATTGGATCATTAGACGGAAAACATATTGTTATAGAATGCCCTGCCAATTCAGGATCGGAATATTACAATTACAAAAAGGATTTCAGTGTTGTTCCTCTCGCCGTAGTGGATAGTAATTACAATTTCATTTTTGCTGACATAGGAAGCAATGGTCGAATGAGTGATGGAGGTATTTTTCGGGAAACTGTACTATGGAACAAAATTACTACAGAAACACTCAATTTTCCTGATCCTCATCCATTACCAGGTTCTGATGTAAATGTACCTTACGTATTACTAGCAGATAGTGCATTTGCACTTCACAAAAATGTTATGAAACCATACCCTGGAATGCATAATATTGGAAATCCGAAACGTATATTTAATGAAAAATTATCAAGATCACGGGTGATTGTCGAAAATACGTTCGGAGTACTTTGTTCAAAATTTAGAATTTTCGGAAAGCCATTTGCGCTGTGTCCCGAAAAAGTTACACTTATTATACAATTTAGTTCTTTAACTGCATCTGGTATTTTATTAAATAATTTAGGTGCCAATATAAACATCGTTCTATTGTAAAATTCCAAGGTGGGGCGTTGTTTTGGCCGTATTTCTATTTTGTTCCTTGTTTTCCTGGGATGTCTGGTTTTCACTAGATTAAAGTTGACTGGATTTTGTTTTATATAAACACAGGCCTCGTAAATATACATAGATGGTAGGGTTAAAATCTTTAGTTTTCTAAAATAGGGTACACAACTTTCTCGCCGGCCCACACCAAACATGGCCCTGACACATTTCTTCTGGGTTTTAAACAGTGGTGTAATATGTGTTGCAGCAGCGTTCCCCCAAAGCAGCAGACCATATCGTAAACTAGAGGCTACATAGGCGTGATAAGCACAAAGAGCATTTTTTTGTGACGTTATTCTCGTCAGATTTTTCAGGACATATACGTATTTATTAAGTTTAGTATTTAACTTATTTATATGTGACTTCCAGCTCAAGTGATTATCAAGAGTAAGGCCCAAGAAATTTGTTTCATCAACCTGAGCTACATTTTGTGCATTGTAGGTTATAGTTAAATTTTTTGGTCGTGATTGTGGCATGTAGAATTGCATAAACTTAGTCTTGTCCAAATTTACTATGAGATTATTTAATTGTAGCCATTTTATAGTGTCACTTAGTGCATCATTTAAAGTTGATTCATATTCATCAATATTAGTGCATCTCACAACCACAGAGGAATCGTCAGCAAAAAGTATCATCTTTTGTTGAACATGGTCTGGCAAGTCGTTAATATAGAGAATAAATAATAGTGGCCCTAAAATACTGCCCTGCGGTATACCGCGCTCTACAGTTCTAATATTTGATTTGGCTATTTTCTCTGTGTTTTTGTCCATGTATGTAATATGTGTCTCTTGTTGGCGATTCTCTAAATATGATTTTATTAGATCATGTGCTGGTCCTCTCAATCCGTAGTCATATATTTTGTCTAATAGTAACTTATGTGACACAAAGTCAAATGCTTTCGTCATGTCCATGAAGATTGTAGATACTGCTTCCCTTTTATTGATACTATCCGATACAGTTCTTAGTAAATCAATTATTGCATGATTAGTAGATTCATTTTTCTGGAAGCCATACTGTTCTGGTTTTAATGTTCCAGATTTTTCTAAAAATCCATAAATACTATTATAAATTATTCGCTCCAATATTTTTGATAAATAAATAAATAATAAATAAATAACGCACACACTCAACATAGCCCCGCACTAGGGAAATCCTGTGTCGCGGGTGCCATGGACACACACATAGACAACCACAAATTACACCCAAACTCACGAGAGAAATAAATGTAGGCCATACAAACATTTCTCCCGGCCCGGGAATCGAACCTGGGACCTCTGCGTGGCAGTCCGGCATGGTAACCAATCGGCCACGGAGGCAGTACACACACGTACTACTTTCAAGTCTAGTCACATCTTTGAATTCCAATCTGAAGTTAAAGCTGTGCAGCAAGTTAGTAAAATCTCGACTGATGGTATTGTCATCTAGGATATTTATATTAAAATCACCACAAATTATTGTTTTTTTGTTTCGCACATTACTAACTTGATATAAGAGTAGTTCTAATTGTTTTAAAAAGAGAACTATATGTTGTTTGTTAGGAATTCGATAAATGCAAACTATAATAAGGTTTTTTGCTAGTACTTCTATTGCACAACATTCAAAGATCATGTGTATTGCTAATTTGTTTATTTCTAAAAGTTCCTTGTGTTCAATACCTTTGCGTAAAAGTATGCAAGATCCACCTCTCTTTTTATTGCGTGAGTAACTTGTAGCTAGTCTATAATTATTTAAATGAAGGTTACATTCATGTTCCTTCAAAAAAAAAAGTTTGAAAAAGTGTTCAGTCAGACATATAACGTCAATGACATTGTTATTTTGTTGTAACTCGTCTAACACTGCTTCTAATTCAGACACATTTCTAAGTACGCTACGTATATTTTGATGTAGTATAGTGAAATATTTTATTTTTGCGGCATTGTTAACGAAAAAATTCTAAGGATGGATTGATAGTTTGCTGTTTTTCCAAGGTATAATTAGTAATTCCTTCTATTAATTCTAGTACATCATTAAATGTTACATCGAGTGCTCGTTTATTAGTACGTCCATTTTTTCTATTGAACATGTATGTTGAATATTCCAAATGTTTGTTGCAATCAATTAGGTAAGCGTACTCGAAATTCAAATTATCTAAATACAATGAGTTATTAAATACTTCGACTCTTTTGTTAAACAGATTGATGTAGTATTTATACGTAGGTGAACAAATAATTATATTTGTATGTTGAACTGTTAATAATTTCTCTCGAATAT
>NW_020654008.1:0-12030 GCF_003589595.1 Hyposmocoma kahamanoa
CCCGAGGGCCCCCCGGCGGCCCCCGGGGCCCCCTCGCCGGGCCCCGCGGCCCCGGGCGGCGCCGCCGTGTACCCGCACCTGCAGTGCCCGCCCACCTTCCAGCCCGAGACGTACTCGCTGGCGGCGCGCCTGCCCGCGCCCGCGCCGCCCGCGCCCCGCCCGGGCTAGACCGCCCCGGCGCGTCCGTCCCGCCGCCGGCGCCGCTCGAGGCCACGTCGCTTTTCAAGTAGATGACAGTCTCAAACGCCACAATGTTGCCGAATATTTTTGGTCGATTATACATAAAAAATTATGTAGCTTAAAATTTAGTAGCTGCGGCCGTTCCTTAACCGACGTAGGATTTTAGTTGTAAAGAAAATAGCCCATATTTTTGTAACTATCTCGAACCCAACTGCGAATTGATAACGACGGGTGCGGTCCTATTATTTACATAGACAAATTACTAAACGTAAACTATTTGCCAATGAAGGTTGTTAGAGTAGTAAGAAACTGATTAACCCGTCACGCGGCCTAGTCCGATGTAACATTATGTTTTCAATCTTTTTTTAATGATGGTCCAAAATACAGTTGTGCGTCGGAAACACCGTGTGCCTCTAGGGCGCGTGACGAGTTAAATTTGCGTGAAAATGCGCTGATATTATGCTCAATTGATTTTATAGTTTATTACATTTGTGACTTTGCGGTTTCGCGTGCTCCGTATGCGACCTTTTATATTTAAGTGAACATTGGAAAAAAGGATGTGTTCACGTTTGGTGCGGAAAACCTGATAACGCGGCGAAGCCCCAAAGATGAATGAAAGTAAAGTGTGCCTCTTCCATTGAGAATTGTGAGACTGTGTCAGGGAGCCGCACGGCGCCGCGGCGTCGTTTTGTCGCCGTGCGTCTTCGCCGGCGCTGACTTTGGCCACATCTGCTCGCACTCGCTCGTTTCTCGTACGTACGACGCAGATATTTTATAATAAAATTTTTAGACCTATTGACGCGTTGGTCTTTGAAAGTACTGCGTGTGTAACAAGGTGATATTCGGTGTTTTAGAGTGGAAAGGGCGTAAAAGTCAAACTGCAATTGTTCACCAGACGAGTTGAAAAACCAAAATATACGAACGTTTTTGTTCATATTTGATTTATTGTTATAACTAATTGTTAATACGAAAATCCTTCCACCTGACAGGAGTGTATGCCAAACTAGGGCCACCGCTCTACCAACTGAATCAACAGATCTTATGAATTTTCCTACGTGTTTGTTACAGACCTTTGAGTTAATTCGGCTTTTATCGCCGTAAGCGACACCTGTGAGAGATTTATGAAGCTTCTCACTCAGCCGCTACCTTTGCAGCTACTAGAGACTGACGTGAGATGTGGCTGTATTAATTGTAATCAGAGCTGGGCAAGCAAAAACAATTTAAAGTTAATATTATTACAAATGTTTATTGCTTTTTGATCTAGACGATTCGATTTGCCTTTATGCATAAATGCATTAAAATAAATCGATACAAAAAATCGTTAGATCGTACGATGTAACGATTTTTATTATTTTTATTTATTATATGCGCTTGAATCGATCTTCATAACAATGGAATCGTTATCTGCACTCTTAGTAGTGAGAATACACACGATTGCAAGGTGTTATCATGTGGAATAGTCTAGTTTTCGTCTAAAAAAGGATATTTTACATCGAAATTTATAATAAGTATGTAATTTAAATGTAATTTTTCTTTGTGTTCGATCATTGTATAATAATTATAACAAACTAGAAGAGTAATTTCACAAAAAAAAGAAAAAGACAGGAAAAACAACGATATTCAACAAAATCAGTGTTATAACAATGCTAATGCCAAAAAGCCAATTTTTGGCGGATAAGAAAACTACTCACTGGTATGTAAATGTAACCTAGCCAGTTTAATAACTCAACTTTGATAAAATTGGCTTGTACGTCCTTTCTTCCCCGAAGTAATGATTTTGAGCTATATAGATGATTTTGCGGCCAAAGCGGCGCTGGCGCAGTGCTGTGCCCCCGAGTGATGTGCATTGCTTTAATTTAGATAGGTAGTAATTCGTGACGTAATCATCACCGATGTTGTCCAGTGTACACTGTTGATGGTGTACGTCCTTTCGCGTAGTACGATTGATTTTACGGCTTACGTGTACACGAATAGCACAAATAGATACGGTAAAACCCCATTTCAGAGAAACAAATGACAATAATGATGTCGACTTTGTAACTTGAAGTTATTAAGGCAATTTGACAGATTTGAGGTTGCTATTGTTCTTTTCGGAATTTGGAGAGAAAAAGGAAACATAATATTTTTATACCTGCTACTTTACCTTAAGCCCGCCTTCCACTGCTAGCGGAGTTCGCAACAGTAAATTGCCTAGAAGTGCTACCACCGCTAACGAGTGAGCGAAGCGGACTCGGCGAGTTATGATGGGTCCGCTGTGTCACTGTCGCGCGCTAGTATCGAACGGACTCCACAAAGACAATATAGCGATTTGAGTTATTTTAAGACTTCTTTCCTACAATACATTATTCGCCCTAATTTATTCTGAGATGAGTAAATTAGAGACAAAACTGAAACTGATTATCTTTTTTCGCTTACTTACTTAGCCCG
The DNA here is from genome assembly GCF_003589595.1 of Hyposmocoma kahamanoa. NCBI lineage: Eukaryota > Metazoa > Arthropoda > Insecta > Lepidoptera > Cosmopterigidae > Hyposmocoma > Hyposmocoma kahamanoa. The sequence continues at coordinate 2,608 of NW_020654008.1, forward strand.
GTGGCTATGGAAAGCAAATGTGCCTCTTTTCGGTGAAACTGCTAGTGGAAGGACAAAACTCCGGTCCTCTCAGCTATTTCTCGCTCATTACCGTTTCGCAGTGGAATACGGGCCAAGTGTAATAAATAGGTAAGATTGTGTGACTAGTGATTTTGCTCAAAGGTCAGCTCAGTCGTCCTACGCGGCTAGGGTATATTAAATGAATATTCTATTTTAAGCGAAATATAACGATATTACTAAATAAACAATACATACAAACCTGTATCAATAAATAAGTTATCCTATTAGGCTAGAAAAACGATTTTACGAAAACGAGTTCTATATTATTGACGAAATAAAATTTTATAAATAAATTGTATTACGACAAAATTTTGTTGTTTCCTTTTTGTGTCCCGGAAAAGTTTCCTCAATATACAGGATGCAAGAAACAATTGCAACGTTACTTTGGAACTACAAAACGGTCAAATCCCGTCTTGCAACTAGATGGCGCTGATCGATAGTCGAAGTAGTTTATATTATGTAAATGACCGTCGATTTTTTTTATGCTACAAAATGATGGGATGGTGGTAAGCGACACGATTGTCCATATCAGTTGCAATGTCACTAGCCTGTAATTTGACCACAATTCCCTTTAAAACCGGTACACAGTAATGCGAGTATTACTGGTTGGTGGTAGAAATGGATAAGGTGGCTACTTTCCTGGACGGACGCTTTCACAAGGAGCTCGTTGCTACTAAACATAATATCAATTAATTCAAGTAGTCAGTTTTTCCTTGTTTATTATTCAAATATTGACCTTGAACTAAAATTTGTCAAATATGCGTATCGACTTTACAAACTAATTTATAAATCACCGCTTGCTAGTAGATAGCGCAAATCCTAAACAAAATTAGAATATAATATATAATATAGAATGTGATATAAGCTAGCTATGTAAAACAAATTAGTTACAAAAATCGCTATTCGAAATTCATCGAGACACAGACAAAAGGAGGAGGTTGTCAAATCGCCTGTATTTTTTTGGTGTGTTTGTTACTCGACTACTCCGGCACTTGTGAACCGATTTCGATGTTTCTTTTTTTGTTGGAAAGAGGGTACCTCAGTGTTGATCCCATTTAAATTTGAAGAAAATTCAACTCTAATTGTGGCAAATTACGGTATGAATCAGGTTTCGCGCACTTTCCGGTAACCGATTTCAATAAAATTTAGCAAATAGATGTTGTTCCACGAACTTTTGAGGTCGTTTTTTTTATAAAAAAGTTGCAAGTGGCTTGCACACCAGTTTTCATGGTGACGCCATCTCTGAGGTCCCGGGTGCGATTCCCGGCCGGGTAAGTGTAGAAAACTAACTTTTCTATATTGTCTCGGGTCTGGGTATTTGTAATACCTTCGTTTTCCATAAAAAAAGTGCTTTAGCTACTCACCTTAGGATCAGTAGCAACGTATGTGATGTCTAATATTTATTTATTTATTTTGTTTAGGACTAGCGCTAACTCTTATAGGAAGCGTTTCTTTATAAATTAGTTTGTAACATCTTATGCCATCTATTGACATGCGTATATCGTCTGCTTAAAGGTAAAACCACACAAGTGTCATTTCCCACAAAAAAATTCCACATGATGTACCAGTTGTAAGAAATTCTCTATCTTTCTGTAGATAAAACTCTTATTAAGTTTATAGTTTTTTTGTTATTGAAATTCACTTGCAGAGAGATAATGATTTTCTTACCATAGCTATATAAATTAAAGACTTTGTGGAAAGTGTCACTTATGTGGTTTTACCTTTTAACAAACGATATGTCAAAGTTCAGAAAATAATTTTAGTGTATGATCTATATTTGAATTGGAATTGGAAGGAAGAAAACTGACTTCTTATATTACATATTAAAGTGGAATTATTGATATTCACGGCCATTTACACAACAGAAGATATTTCCAGGCTTATCGATCAGCGCCATCATCCCAAGAGGGAATTTTGACCTCTTTCAGACATCTTTAAGTATGGAGATTAGCAATCCTCTTTAGTAATTGGTCCATGGTTTAATTAAGTGGTCGTGGAAATGTCAAAATTACGAAATACCAATAACCAATAGGTTGGTTGCTGAAACACCGTTTTAGATGGTTTTTTTATTTTTTTTATAACATCAAGTGGCGGGATGAGCGATGAACCATGGATGAACATGTCGTGCGCCTGATGGTAAGCTACACGCCTGTCCATAACAGTTGCAGTGCCACTCAGAGCTTTAAATCGCAAAGATCTGAGGGGCACTGCCACACTGCGCCCGTCACTCTGAGACGTAAGTTGATAAGTCCCATGTAGGTACCAGTAATTTCATCAGCAACACAGCAATGCTGACATTAATGCTTGGTGGCAGAAGTAGGTAAGGTGGCAGCACTACCCTGGCCGAACTCCTTTACAAGGAGCTCTACTGCCACTAAGACTAGTATGTAATGCCCTTTATCTACTTGACTTCTCCATGGCTACGCTGAGTAGAAATTTAATTTTAATTTTAATTTATTTATTTATTTCATTATCAGACGAGCAACTTTCTACATGTTCAGGTAGTTTGTTCCAGTTGTGGACTGCTCTGTTCCTGAATAAGTTATTTGCAGCAGATGCTTTGACAGGAGCACGAAGTAATTTTAGTTAGCGATCACGAAATAACGTAATAAGTACTATTAACACTGCAACAGTTTTTCTAAGAGCCCGCTTTGCTAGATAATGATCCTTAGTGCGACGGTAAAGAAATAGCGCGTGTTATTTATGTAAAAACTTTGATAAGTTATCGGTGCGGTGGTGCGATGTATTTTTCGCGGCAAATCTCCTGTAAATAAATATGTCTGAATAGTTAAAGTGAGCGATGCGCGTATGGATCCCCCCACGCCCACGCCGCACGCCCGCCGCCTCGTGTAGGTATAGTATGTTCGCAAGAGAATTCTACTTGATAAAAAAACAACTGAGTATTTTAAAGGAGCACACTGTATAATAGAAATAAAAAATAAAAGTTAGTCGCCGTTGCCATAGCAACGACAATAGGCAGACTCAGAGCGCGAGTTTATTTACCTCGGTGGCCGAACGGTTAGCTCTGTAGGCGCTGGTGAGGAGGTCCCGGATTCGGTTCTCGGTAGGATAACATAATTGCTGTGGTTGTTGCTGGCCATTTATTTATTTATAATAACGTACCTCTACTGTTTGATTTATGTTCGTCACGGCGTTTAACTTCATTCACCCCACAAAAAAAATCACGAGGAGTACGATCGGTGATCTGGGAGGCCAAGATACTGGTCCTCTGCGACTTATCAATCAGCCTTCGTGTCTTCGCGGACATAAAGGAGTTCCAGTGAAACCCAAAAATACTTGAAAGTGCTATTTAATATCGAAAATTAATACGCAAAATAAAATGAAATTTTAAGTAAGTGCTTATCGTGGAAGGTGATTTTGAAGTGTTGAAGGTGACCTTTTTTTGCGTTGGTAGATATTAAAAATACTTTGTAAACATAAACGCCTGGCGTAACAGTTATAGCAACACTGCACTTTGGAGTTCTAGCAGCAACGGTTTTGAAAGGCTCTTGAGCCTGAACATATTCCCGCCCGTTGAAAGGTTCAGCCTTTCAACTTAGAAGTTCTTCTTACGAGGGCAGCGGGCATAGACGCCACACGCATCCTCTTATGGTGTTGACATCTGCGACTTTGGAGACGCCATCCGGTTCAGGAAACAAGCGAGTGACACGCCAGCTTAAAAGGGGCACGTTGTCTTCTTGGAGAAGGACAAGATCACCAATGGTTAATTTGGCATGATTGATTCGCCATTTTGTTCTTTGTCGTAGCTCTGCGATGTACTTATTACCTTTGCCATCTTTGCCAAAAATGTTGGTGGATTTTTTCGATGCGAGCGTACCGATGCAGGTTGCATTCCTTGGAGTTCTTCAGTGCAGGTGAGGGCAGCGTGGTTAGCGGCCTTCCGATCAAAAAATGCCCTGAGGAGAGGGAGAGTAGGTCGTTGGGACAGGAGGATAGAGGATATAGAGGTCGACTATTTAGAATCGCTTCCACTTGAGAAAACAATGTCGAAATTTCCTCGAACGTCGATTGACTATTTCCCTTGACTCTCTTTATATGATATTTAGCCGATTTAATTCCTGATTCACAAATTCCACCAAAGTGAGGAGCGTATGTAGGTGTAAATATAAATTTGATGCCTTCCTGGTTGATAGCGTCACACAAAGGATCTTTAGCTTGTTCAATAAATTTCCGTATTTCCTTGGTAGTAGGCACAAAGTTGCGGCCGTTGTCGCAGATTATTTCGGCTGGCTTGCCTGTACGAGAAATAAACCTGAGAAGTGTCTTAATAAATGCGCCTTTCGAGAGATCGCTGACCGCTTCTAATGCATTTGTAGCGTAAACATATAAACATACAGAGGTAACACTTTATTAATGTGGCATCCCACCCTTTGCGGTTTAAAATCTGAAATGGTCCAGCGAAATTCAGGCCGACGGACAAAAAGGGAAAGTCCGGAGTTAACCGCTGCGCGGGAAGGTTACCCATTTTAGGGCTGAATGTCTTACCACGCAAACGTCTACAGCGTACACATTTATTAGCAGTACGTCTGGCTAGGTGCCTCTCATTGATAGGTCATACAGTTTCTCGTACCGCGGCCAGTAACAATCGAGGGCCAGCATGTGACGGCCTCAAATGTTCTTTTTCGAAATACAATTTCGTTAGGTGGTGAGACGAATGCAGTAATATTGGGTGTCTTTTCTCATAACTGTAATTTGATGCATCAATCCGCCCACCAACTCTTATTAAATTTTGCTTATCCATAAACGGCGACAATGGTAACATTCTAGACTTAGGACTTATCGGTTTGTTTTTTGTAAATAACTCGTGTTGGATAGGGAACGACTGCCCTTGAGCAATAGCGCATAGCCCACGAAATGAGGCATTCAACTCGTCTATGGTTAAGCTTCCCGAACGTTTATCTTTGGGGTTTTGTATGTTGAAGCGTTGCAAGCGTTAAAGTTTACTAAATTTTGAGAATTTTTCGAAATGAATTAAATGCCCACAAGTTCTGGTAAATGATCATGGTTTAAGTTTATTTTTGATTCTGGCTATTCGTTATTCGTTCGTGGCCTTTTGCTAGAAAATCGGCCCCTGACCACTATAAACTCATAGAAACCAACTGGCTGGCATCCAACCCCTAGAAATTAAATCGGCTGGATTACAGGCTGCGGGTACATAGCGCCAAGCAGTCGGATCCGTGATCTCACGAATTTCACTTGTCCGATTTGCTGCGAACGTTTTTAGTCTACGTAGATCATTGTTTACCCACGCCAAAACAACACTAGATCGCACCCATGCACCACACGATCTGGTTTAGACCTGAAAGAGCTTATTACGACTTTACATAACCTAACGGCCAGTAAGGCCGCGCACAATTCTAACCGCGGAATTGTAGTTGGTTTCAGTGGGGCTACTCAATACTCAATACTCAATCTTTATTGCTTTTCCATATGTTTACAAGGTGTTACAAAGTATATAATATAATAGATCATGTATGGACCCTGTCGGGCACAGCACTACTTACTACTACTAGGGCTACTTTTGATTTAGCGCATAATAATCGTATAGTGACGTTACCATTTATGTTGATTGACCTCATATAAATACAAGTAACTCGTCCTCATCGTTGGAACCGGTGATGAGATCATCAACGTAAAAATCGTTTTTGATGATGATTTTAATTAATTCGTCGTCTTGCTCCTCCCCTACCTGCTGAAGACACTCGTGCTTAAGTAGCTAGCGCTTGTTGTACCATAAGTGAGTGTCTTTAATTGTAGCGTTTTGATAGGTTGGGACTCGTCTTCTCGCCATAATATGAGTTGAAGATTGCGATCATCATTGTGTACAAGTACTTGGCGATACATTTTTTCGATGTCACCGGTTAGAATGAATTTATATTGCCTTGCCCTCACCAATATGGAAAAAAGAGAGTCCTGAATGATAAGTCAGAGGAGGAGAAGGCTGAACTGTCAAACACTACTCGGAGAGATGTTGACTCACTATTTTCCTTGAAAACCGCGTGATGACATAAAACATAACTAGGGTTGTGTTTGGCAATAGACGACTCGGAGAGATGTCATAAGTTAATAGTTAATATTCCTGTATAAAATTTGAATACTCTACTTTTAAAGTGGGGTTGCGTTTAAATTTCTTTTCTAAATTGAGAAACCTTCGTTTAGCCAAATAATATGAATCCCCAAGTAAATCGGGTGACTGCTTAAAGGCAACCTGACCATATAACTACCCGTATTTAGTCTCGACAAATTAGATAAAAAATGTTTTTCGCAAGTTTTTCTTTATGACTTAAAATTTTAGTTTCTGGGATGTCCTCAATTTCCCAGAATTTTGTCAGTAAGTCATCAATCGACTTTTGTGATTTTTTTTCGATAGAGACATGATTAAACTGTATATGTTTGTTTGATGTATTATTTTTGTTTGTGTATTTTATTGGACCGGAAACCAACCAACCTAATTTAGAAGTACGTAATTTAGGCAATTCGGGGCCATGTCGATAGGGGCTGGCTGATAAAAATTGGGATCGGAGAATAACATATTTTTCGGTATGTTTATTTTATGTTTATAGGAGACTTTGGTAATTTTCCAGTTAGCTCTTGTAGCACTAAGCACGCTAAACATGCTGTTAATTGAATTTAATTGAACATTGCAAGTTTCTATTACTTTGTTCGTACAACTGTTTTCAATGCCAATGATCTTAAGCGAGTAAATTTGGTCGGACTTTAGTGACAAATTTTCTTTAAGCGATTTAGTAATCAATGAAGACTGGCTACCACAGTCTAGCATAGCACGAATCTTTATTATGTCATTTGTAGATGGATTCGTGACCTCTACTATTGCCGTACCTAATAAGACTTGATTTTGCTCGGAAAAAGTAACCACAGGTGCGACATTAGTTACCATTACGTTAATATTTTCAGAAGTCACTGGATGAAGGAGGCTGTTATGCTTCATTTTACACTTACGACAAGGGCCCATGCGACATTCCTTCAAGGGATGCCCCTGCCGAAGACAATTAGGACATAGCTTATATGTGGCAACATCTGCCAATTTCTCTTGAATATTTTTTGCCTTAAAACTATGACACTCATAAATTTTGTGGTTTTCGTTACAAATGACGCAAAGAAAGAAAGAAATAATTTATTCCTTGAAACACAGTACACATGCATTTTATAATAAAAACAATACTGATAATTATAGTAATAATAACCTAAGGATTTGAAACTAAATACATATAATATATAGAGTACAAAGCGTGTGTGCTGTGCTGTCAAGGAAACCGTGACCCACTCAGCTTGTTGTCGTCTCACATTCAAGTGCTATGACGATGATTTTCAGCGGATCCGGCAACAGAGCACACCTGACACGGAACATAGTAGGCGACACTAAAGACATTGGATGACACAAGCACATAATTATATTAATTTAAACACAAATCATGAACATTCTATTCCATTAAGATACAATTAACGTAGTTACCATTTAATAAGTACTATGTCATGCGTAACAGATTACAATACAATTGAATGGAAATTAATATGATAAAATAGGAAAGTTATAAAATAGGATTTAATTAATTAATTGAGAGGTTAGACAACAAATTACAATACGATTGAATGGAAATTAATATGATAAAATAGGAACGTAGGAAAATGAAACTATTTTTCCGGACTTAAATCGCGTATATTTGTTTTTTCAAACAAAACCGACGTTTCGGGCCCTTTACAGGTCCCATGGTCACGGTTCACTGAGGTGGTACAGTCTTCAACCAGTTATGTCTAATAATGATGCAAACCACCCTATTTTTTCACTATAGTTACAATAGTTATTAATTAAATACCTTATTTTTAGTTTTGCAAGGAAAACATTTCAATTTACGCTATATTAAGTTTTACAAATTATTTTATTGAATGAATTTTTATTAAGTTCAATTTATTATTAATTATTAATAGAAATTAGAATAAACTAAAACATATCAATTAGTACTGCAGTGTTATGTCTGTTTGGGATTTTTCATTAGAGGAAATACTGGATCCCAAACTGGTGGTACGGAGAAAACCATCTTCCCTGTTGAAATTAGGATGTTTTTTAATTTCAATGGCCTCTCGCAGCATCCTAGGTAGATAACGGGCTTTTTTTGCAAGGACCTGGGGTTTGTCAAACTTCATTGAATGTGTAGGTTTATCCATGACATGCTCGCAGACTGCAGACTTGTTTACGCGACGGTGTTTGACATCAGCTATATGTTCTTTGACGCGGGTACAAATACTTCGCTTTGCTTGTCCAATATAAGAGAGACCGCACTCACAGTCAAGCTTGTAAACTCCTGCATCCTACATTTCACGGGTCTCAGGAACTGAGAAATCTTCCTTCCTTCCAGGGGCTTGAAATAGGTCTTGATAGATGCGCGCCTGAGGACTCTTCCGATCTTGTCTGTAACACCTCTCACGTAAGGTAAGATGGCAGGTCTTCGCTCGACTGTTGATGGTTTCACACGGGGCCCGCGGCATTGGCGTGGAATCTTCAACTTATTCGCATGTAGGACTTGCTTTATATGTTGAAGTTCCCCTGCCAGATGATTACTGTGGCAGACACCATGTGCTCTGTGAAACAAAGATTTGCCCACGGTAGCTAACTGGCTAGATTGGTGAAGGGAATTACCATTGAGATACCTATCTGTATGGGTTTTCTTTCGAAATACAGTATGGCCTAAGGTGTTATTAGGATTTTTTTAAATTAAAACATCTAAGAAAGCTAAAGTACCACAATTCTCTTGTTGTTACATGGTAAATTGGATCTTAGTACTAAAAGAATTAAGATGGTCCAAGAAAGAAAGTATGCTATCTTTAGGTAATATTGGGAAAGTATCATCAACGTACCGTTTGAAAATCTTCGGCCTAGCTGGGGCCATGGGTAAAACTCGCTCCTCGAAGTCTTCCATGAAAATATCGGCAACAACGGGAGATACCGGGGAGCCCATTGTTATACCGTCAATTTGTAGGTAGAATTCAAACGTATATATATTTAATTTGAAAAAATTATAAAATAAGGTTTAATTAATTAATTGAGAAGTTTGATTACAATTAAACAGACGAACAGTATTAAACTAAAACGTATATGTCCCCGGCACATTACCAGCAACGATGGATATTTTTGAAGATTTAGTAAATACTCTTTGAGTAATTTTTTGAATACAAATTGCGTTTCTAATTGGCGGAGGTATATTATTCCAGCATTCCGAGGCAGCATAACGAAAGCTACCTCGAAAGCGCGCCGTTCTGTGACGGGGGCATACGAGAAGAGATGCATGTCTAACATGCATGGATGAAAAACTTAGCTTGTCATGT
>NW_020654009.1:0-17818 GCF_003589595.1 Hyposmocoma kahamanoa
ACGAATGCCGTCGCTATTTCCAAGCTATAGCAGTAAACAAGGCCATAACATAACATGCATTACACTTATTACTTAAGTGTAATTATTGTATAAACGTTTTTAATTTTATTTTTTGTATACCAAGTGATGAACACGTCGTGCGCCTGGTGATAAGACACCTGTTCATCGCAGTTGCAAGTCACTCTGAGACATAAGTTGACAAGTCCCATGTGCCTGTAATTTCACAACACAAATGCTCCCATTACTACTTGACTACAGAAATAAACAGTACTTCCTTGGACGAACTCTTTCACAAGAAGCTTTACTACTACTACCCGTTAAAACCTCATATGCCACTATTGATAAATTTTAAAACCTCACGTTTCATATGCCAAATATCATTTTTTCGGAAGTTTTTCCCTTGAGTGTAAAATTTTAAAAAGGGAATATGGAAGGTTTTAATAATATGATGACGATAAATAAATAACTACATGCAATAAATATGTACACATAAGGCAATCTTGAGCTTGACAGCTTGGGATCATTAATTCATATTCATATTTTTCCCCTACTGATACGATTCATTTTGCTTGGGTCGAACGAATGGGACACTAGCTTTATTTCAGAATTTATGTTTTTACAAAGTAAATTAAAGCCGTTTGAAAAATGTATACCGTATACTATTCATGATCCATTTAGTTCAGTTGACATAAAAATAAATCGTTCGTATACGTAAAGTACCTATTGAATGCTGCGGTTTTCTTGTAAAATTTCGAGGTAAGTTTGTTTTTCTTGTATCGTGAAAATTTTTTGGAATCGTGTTTTCACACCGCATATTAATCAGTGTATATCCTCAATTGTACTTTATATTTTTTCCAAAATGATTAATTCAACACTTTCAGTGTTATGCAGAATCAACCAAAACCATTTGTGGTTGTGTATACTCTTAATTTAAAACAACAAATTTTAGTTTACTCAGCAAAAGCTTGAACACTGGTTAGTAATTTTCCTCTTCACTTAAAATTTTCTGAATTAAGTAGCACATCACTTAGTTACCCAGTTTATAGGTAAATCCTTAAACTAAACACTGTCGTAACTGCACCTTAACGTGATGTCTTTGAGTTTAATCACTTACTGAGAAGTTTCAACTTAGAGGCACTTGATCATGAATAAATTTGTATGCATAGCTGTTGAAAAAACACTCCCAACTTTGAAAATATAACTTATACCTTTAAGAATACGTAGTTGATATAATAATGTGCCAGACTATTACACCAATTTGATTACCTGGTCTCAAACTAGGAAATTCATTGTACTATGTGGACCAGAGCAACCAAATTTATTCTGCCACTACTCATAAAACCCAGATCAGAAATAATTTAGAAAAATTAGTTTCCAAATTGATCCTAGTGGGAACCCGGGACCTCCTTATCCATTGCTCGCAATGCAAACCATTGGACTAATGAGGTTGTCAGCTTTTTTATGATCCCTGTGACGGGGCGAACAATTTATAAAAGTGTATGGGCTTAAAAAAACATCTTGCATACGTTCTATCGTGCTAGCCCTACATGACGTTCGTAATTAGCTTATATCTTTGGTGCTCACAGACCACTTCTACAAATAACTATTTTGTAATCTTTCATAGATTTCTCATAGATGGCGCTACGACTAAAAAGTCGTTGAAAAACCAAATACAAAGACAAGACGCAAGCACATAGAAAAATTCGTGAGGTCCGCTGGTTCGTTCCGTGGCTTAGTTGGTATGGCGTCTGGCACGGTAAGCTAGAATACGTCGGTTCGAATCTGGTCAGATCGAAGAAGTTTTTCTGAGTGTTCGATCTTTGTATTAATAATTATAACAAACTAGTGGAGTAATTTCACAAAAAGTAATTGAATATCAATTTTAAAAAAATTAAAATACAGCGAATAGCGACGTCTTTCGCCAGGACTGGTAGCTGTGAAGGTACTAACTGGGTGATAAATCTTTCATAAATTTCTCATAGATGGCACTATGACTAAAAAGTCGTTGAACAACCAAATACAATGACACGACGCAAGCACATAGAAAAATTCGTGAGCTCCGCTGGTTCGTTCCCTGGCTTAGTTGGTATAGCAGTTCGAATCCGACAGGATCCAAGGAATTTTTTCTGAGTTTTCGATCTTTATATTAATAATTATAACAAACTAATGGAGTATATTTCACAAAAAATAATTGAATATCAATTCAATAAAAATTTAAACAGATTCAGATTCAGATTTGAGAACTATTTTGTACTTAGTACAACTTAGGTCACATATATCGTAATGGAGCTGCATTCTCAAGTCGTGTTGAAATAAGATTACTTAGTAAAATAATCCATCTGGAAAAACGATTGAACAGGGTTTTGAGTTTCTTGCACATTTAAGATGACGTTTGGACATTTTGTACATTTAGGTTAAGAACAATTTCGTTCTGGTTAGCCTTGAAACGGTGTTTCATGATTATTTCCAAAAAGTTAAATATTTTGAACCTTAATAAGAACAATTTCGTTCTGGTTAGCCTTGAAACGATGTTTCATGATTATTTCCAAAAAGTTAAATATTTTGAACCTTAATTGACTTTTCGATTTACAAATTCACGTGTTAAGGAGAATATTTTTATTGAATAAATGTAGGGAAAAAAAAATTGTCAGAGAATGTAGAATGAAAGCTTTTTCACGTGAATGTCGGACCTAGTTAGTCCATTCTGAAAATCTCGTTCCCAGAATTTTTTAAAACCATTTTTAGTTCTGAAATTCTTAAAGATATACAAAATTATTATATTGTGATAAAATGTACTAACGCAATTGTTTAATTATGTTAAATTTCAAATGAATAGCCATTGTACAATGGCTATTGATTTGAAATTACAATTAGTATAGAAATTACAATACATTATCGTGCTTCAGTGTCAAGCATGCAGTGATACCATATGTAATGTGCTAGACAATTACATCAACAGCCTGGTCTCAAACTAGAATTCCATTTGGGGCACTTTCCAGAACAGCCAGACTAGAACCAATTTACAAAATTCATTTCCCAAATTGGTGCCCGAGATATCCTCATCCAGTCCCGACAGTGCAAACCGTTGGTTCACCGAGGTCGACAATAAATTAAATAAATAAGAAATACATATGTCAAACACGTCGCACATGAAGCAAATACTGTCGTAACTCAAAATTTTGGAATTGAGAGAACAATTTGTAAATAAAAAAAAAATACTGAAAGGATCTTATTGTGAATAATGTAATTACTTTTATTTGTACATAATACTTAATCATCCATTTGTAAACTGACACAGACTGTGACTCAGGACCTTACAAAGTGGATTTCTAATGAGGAGACTTCTATTGAGCGCTGATCGTGTTCTGAAAAGATAATGTTCAGTGTTACCTGCTCGAAACTTAATTATCTACACGTTTAGAAAATATCTCAAGTGAATGTATTAAATTTTTCACAATGGATTTGAATATATTTCTTAGATTTACACTGTATAGAACTCAAGTATTTTGTCTTTAATGTTTCTTTGCTCTCTTTGATCCTATCCGCATATAATTTGCGTCTAAAGTGCTTTGTTTGATATTTTTTCGTTTAGAAAGAACTTGATGTGTTGACAGCCATGATTTTCTATATCACTTGATTTTTCTATATCTTTTGAAGTGAATCTCGTTCTGAAGAAATATGATGTTAATATAATAAATAATGCGCTCCAAAATACAAATCATTTACTTTGGTCATAAAGCCGCGAGCCTACACTGGAAGTGGGCCGGACACGTCTGCCGCATGTCAAACGTGCAGAGAGCAAAGATAACTAAGCAATGGATACCACCGTGGAAGACGTGGAAGACCCAGAAGTAGATGGCGTGACGAGTTGGACGCGTATATGAAATCTTGGCCTGTAGCAGCGTTAAATCGCGATAACAGTTTCCATAACTTTTCTACATAAGTTTCGGTTACGCGGGAAGAGTACTATAACCTGTGCGCGCACAGAAACCTTACAAGTTCAGGTGGATGCGATAAGCTGAGAACCGGGCGAAATTATAGCACACATTGGGAGACGCCTATATCCATCAGTGGACTGCGATATGATGATAATAATTGTACAAACCACGAAATGCCTAGAGGGCCCATCGCGCATTTTAGTATCCATCTTAATTAACAGAACGACTAAATTGCAACGGTAGAATATGGAAATGCAGCTCCATGGCTTAGTTTCAATAGACGACCCACAAACCTTGAAATCAGATATTCGAACCGTTATACAGGGGATATTTGCTCAAGAGCTTGCTTCCATAAAATCTGATACCACTGTAAAATAAAATTCCTAGCTTTAGAAAAGGGAGTTATCGGGCTTTACCTTCATAGATACGATTTATGTGGAGTAAAACTCGTACAGATGTTTATATCACCACATTCATTGGGCAATATTGGACCTTTTTAGCTAATAGGTACATTACAGTACAGTTGTACAGCTTTTTGTTAATTTTTGCAATTTAAAACTCTGAGTGGTACAGCAGTTGCTGTACTAATGGACAGGCGTGTCACTTATCACAAGGCGCACGAAAAAAAACTTACCCATAAAAGTAATTAGTAATTAATTACAGTGCTTCTATTTTCTCAATGTCTCTCGGCAATCATCGGATTTCCGAATGCACACGAATATTAATTTCCATGCCCATTAATTGTTAGATTTAAAATTTATAATAATTTTATTTTTCAATAACGTACTTTATTGTTGTTTTGTTTTGATTTCCGTGTGACTATATAGAGCTGTAAAACTATTTCCCTATTTTTAATAACATTTACTCCATGTTAATATGCAAGTTAATAAAAATATAAAGTAAAGAAAAGGAATTGATTCACTCTTCCCATTGAAACACCACAAGCTATAGAAACATGTTTTTGGACTTTCTCAAAATAAATTTCTCAAAGACAACAATGTCTTTCTTGAACGTAACGGCTTCTTGTAAACAACACGCTGTAAATTATCTGTCGTGTCTGTGACTTGAGCGGCTCTGCTCCCATTGGATAATAAATAAAAAATGTAATAGCAACTCTATATACTTCTTAGTCGGCTGAAAGCGTCCGGTCCATACCAAAGGCAAAGCGCAACTGAATAAAACCCGACGAAGCCGAAACACGAAGTTTACCAAGGGACATTCCGAAAACAGAAGCACTACACAAATTATACATACAAATATAAATAAAAGATAAAAAGAGAAGAATATTTATTATTAATAATATATTTTTTAATAAATTACATAACAGATTGTAAATGTTTAGAGTTAATTTGAAATTCTTTAATTTCTTCAATGTATTTTACGGCCTCGCCGCCTGTTACAACTATCCTTGAAGTTTCTTTGTAAAAGCGAGTGACAGATTTTACAAAAAGCTACACTAGAAATACGCCGATCAAGTAGGTGAATGAAGTGTTCCATCGCAACTTAACACTTAAAGTTTATAGCTCAATAAAACAAGCTTAAGCAACGGGTACTTTATTTCGACTGAGTTTGAGTAAATAAGCACTTTCAACGTTATGATGTCAAGTGTGTTATGCGCTGCGACTGCAGTGCCGTCAGCAACAGACGTTAATAAAAACTTGGACTTTGCATTTTTTTTGTCTAATACCTTTTTTATATGTGACGGGATGAAGAAGTCATGACTCCTGGTGGTAAGCGACAAGCAAAGATTTAAGGGGGCGCTGCCAGTGCGTCCGTCATCCTGAGACAAGTTGACAAGTCTCATATACCTGTAACATCAAAGTCACAACGCAGTTAATGCTGACATTACTGCTTGGCGACAGAAACAGGTACTTCCCAAGACGAACTGTTTCGGAAGGAGCTCTATATAACATATTACACATCTTGAGCAGCAGAAAGTTTTGACGGTGAATGAAGATACTTCGCTTAGTTCTTTTTCATTTAAGAGTCTATACAACCTCAAGTAAAAAAAACTGCCTCCGTGGCCGAACGGTTACCATGCCGGACTGCCACGCAGAGGCCCCAGGTTCGATTCTCGGGCCGAGAGAAATAGTTGTATGGCCTACAATTATATCTCTCGTGAGTTTGGGTGTAATTTGTAGTTGTCTGTGTGTGTGTCCATGGCACCCGCGACACAGGATTTCCCTAGTGCGGGGCTATGTTGAGTGTGTGCGTTATTTATTATTATTATTATTATTTATTATTATTATTATTATTATTTATTATTATTATTATTAATTGGCTTGTGCTGATTCCGCATAACACTGAAAGTGATGAATCAATCACTTTAGAGAAAATATATAGTAAAATTGAGGATACACACTGCTTACTGTATGGTATGAAAACACTATTCCTAAAAATGTTCACGATAGAAAAAAAAACACAACCTTACCTCGAAATTTTATAGGCCGCTGTGTTCAATAGGTTCTTTACATCTACCAATGATTTTTTTTATATCAACGGAACTAAGTAAAACACGTATAGTATACGATATACTTACATTTTTCAAATGGCTTTAATTTCGTTAGTAAAAAAATAAATTCTGAAGCAAAATTAACCATACGGTTCAATTCAAAAATTTGAATAGACCCTTAATAATTTTGATGTATGGATTTGCATGGCGTAAACTAAGGGAGACCCTTATACCCGGGAGTGGATGAAATCGGACTGCGGATGAAAGTAATGACGGATTACATTGCTCTTTAGCGTATAACTCAGAGAAAAATCTTTTTTTTTCTTCTTTATTAAAAAAGAAGTGTACATATGACGTCCATCTCACTTAATGGAAAGTGACGATGAGATGGACGATGGAGCATGCACAGCCAAATAATGCTTATTCACTTTCGCCTTAAAAATGTATTATACCGTTCAAGAAATAAGTCTGCAGGCAAGGAATTCCACTCCATTCCTTCCACATACATATATATGTGGAAGCGAAACGTGTCGTGTGAATCCTTGGAATATTCACAACATAGGGATGAAACCCCTTTGTTTTGAAAAAGTATATTACTTTAGTCCATGATATCCATTATTTATTGATTTTCAAATTTTAGTTATTTACTTAAGAACAAAGTGTCGAATTGATTATATTTCTTTTCGAATACAGTGTACAAAATTCAACTATGGAAATGCTTATGTACCGAAGTGCAGTCAACTTTTAAAAAGAAAAGCGGATCTTAATTAATGAATTTGAATAAATAACTCCTTATTCATTCAAATATTAGCAATAAATAAATTAACCATTCATTAATTAATTCGAAAATATTTTTGCATCAATAATAACTTTATATCAGATATACATACATAATCGTATATATCGAAATAAGGACGTCCAACATTTTGGCATACATACCAAAAGGTATGTATGGTACGTATAACAATAACATTAGTATAGTATGCCAAAATTGGCATGTCCGTCTGTTTTTTACTATATAATTTTAAAGCATTACCAACGGTAGTATAATGTTATCAATCGTACATCTGGTGAGTGTACTTTATAAATGACGTCAATTAATTTTGGTTCTTCAAACCGCGGTCCATCTATTACTGTTTGAGGATCAATTGTTTTCGTCCAAAATATAAAATGATTCATGGCTTATGTTGTTTTTGTTATACCTATACATGTCAGCGCGCAGCAAAGGTACTTTATGGTCGCTTTTGGGTAACACGCATTTTAGGAATCTGCATCTTATTTTCATTGAATTAATCCAAGACTTAACCACCTTATAAATTCCTACATAAAGTACCTTAATCTGATATCGTCCTCTTGAGGATAAATAGGCGTAACGTACAATATTGACCGGAAAAAAATATTTACATAGTCCGATTCACAATTTCATAGTCTTGCTATAAATAATTCATTTTCCACAAAGAACTCCGTACACGTTCACATAATCTCGCTATATGTGAACGCGTCCGTTCGTTGCATTACACTGATTGTCCCAACACGCCTTTCATTATTTATGCGAATGTGTGCGTATATATACAAGCCGCGGTGTTGCTTCGCACGGAGCTATCATACTTCTCTTACTTGACTATGCGTTTGGTGCATGATCACACGAGTGTGGATTATATACTATGAATTCGGAACAATATTACTAAATTGCAGTAGACACATTAACTCATCGCGATTTTAGTTTCAAACCCTACACTCCATTTACAGGAATGTTCAACTTCCTTCACAGGTATTCCACTAGTCTAAATATGCAGTCTGATCTCAACATAAGCCTTTGTTCTAAGTCCGAGACTGGATAAGAGGCAATTAAGACAAGAGTATCTAAATGCACATGCCAGCAATTTCTCTAGCTATACTATTTATGTGCGTTTACTTTATGCAAACAGTTTTAGTAACATTAGAGCTTCTTGTGGAAGAATTTATTAAAACCATTACTGCGCCTCGGTTTTGAATAGTTAGGGGTGAAATTACAGACACATGGAACTTTCAACTTATGAGTCGTGTTGACAGGGGTGGCGGTGCCCCTCAGATTTTTACGATTTAAAGCTTTGAGCGGCACTACTGTTAAGGACAGACGTGTCGTTTATCATAAGGCGCACTGCTTGTTCGTTCCGTCACTGGTATCATAAAATAAATTACAAAGGAATGCACTGAAATAAAACGTATGCAGAATGTAGCAAAGAGGTCAGACCATACTTTCAGCTAGTTCTCTAACCATAACATGTTCAAACTTTAGCTTATAGCTGAGACGTAACTGCCTACCATTTTCTACTTAACTGCGAATCTGTAGAACGTGTTCGGAATTTCATATTAAAAAAATCTTCTAGATACTTATAGGACTAAGTACTTATAGAACGAGTAGTGTAATCGTCAATAAACCTTTATGAAAATTCATATTGTTGAAGTAAAATATTTTGCAAAACGTATGTAACGTAAACTGGAATGTTCTTTTGTAATGTTTTTTTATATAATAACAAAGTGAAGGGACAAACAAGTCGTGCGCCTGATGGTAAGCTTGTCCATAACAGTTGCAGTGCCACTAAGAGCTTTAAATCGCAAGGATCTGAGGGGCACTGTCACTGCGCCCGTCACCCAGAGACATAGTTGACAATTCCCACGTGCCTGTAATTTCACCAGCACCCTTACTCTTCAAAACCGGAACACTATAATGCTGACATTCTGGTAATTAAAAACATAAAATATTTAAATTAATTACTTTACTAACCATAGTTGAAAATGAGGTGGTTTACATTTATACTGGATATAACTGGTTGATGACTTTACCATCTCAGACAGCTGGGACTCTGAAACCTGTAAAGGGCTAGAAACTGGTTTGTTTCACAAAACAAATATAGGTGACTTAAATCCGAAAATTTTCATTACAATTATGCTTTTATCATATTATCAAGACTAACAATGTATGTAAATAGTTACAAAGGAAATGTAGCAATAATAATTTCAAGAATCCCGTGTCGACAACGATAGTTGCACATGTGAATGCTCGTGTATTACGATCGGGCGGGATACAAACGGAATAACCAATAGAGGTTTGGTGCAAGAAAAAAACATTATGAATGTATAAAAATATACTAAATTTACATCCGTTGGATTTCAGAGCCCTTTTCTTCTGTAAAATGATACCCAAACATTCATAACCCGACTGCTTGATCCAAAGGACTTTGCCCAACGTTGCAGCATAGCTATTAGTCTTCGGTAATCGAGTTTCACCCATTTCATGTAGATGTAGTTCTAGCATTAAATCTATATTCTAGATAAACTGTTTACTTCCGAACAGGAAGTTCTTGTGATGTGTCTACCAAATACACAGATGGCAATGTTGTCATATTTTTAACCGACTTCAAAAAAGGAGAAGATTCTCAATTCAGCTGTTTTTATTTTGTATGTATGTTAAGCAATTACTCTGACATTTGTAAATTGATTTCGATGACTCTTTTTTTGTTGGAAAGGGGATACCTCAGTTGTGGCCCCATTCAAATTTGAAAAAATGTTCCACCTCTAAGGGTGGCAAATTAGGAAATGAATCCAGTTTATTGGATTTCAACCAGGTTCATGAAGCCAATTTCAATAAAACTTGGATGTAAATCCACATACCTAGAGGTCGGATTTTTTTTTAAATCACTGTAATTATCATTTAATAAATTTATATAATATTTGCCTTGTTTAGTAATTCATCTAAACCTTTATTATATTTAATTCTAATCTTCACAAATTTTACTTATATGTATATTGTAGAAAAGAATTTATAGAACAAGGTGAATCCGTCTTAGACTGACATTTATAAAACAGTGCCCCTCAAATTTTTGCGATTTAAAGCTGTGAGTAGCACTGCAACTGTTATGGACAGGCGTGTAGCTTACCACCAAGCGCACGACTTGTTCGTCCCGTCACTTGATATTATAAAAAAAAGAAAGACAATGCTTTGACTAAGCAAAAATGGCGAGCTAAGCAAAATTTTCGTATTTCAGACTTATTCACATTCTGTGTTCTCAGCCGATTAGACGTAGATTAGAGAGATTATAGATTATAGATAGATTATAGACACATTATAGACAGATTATAGATAGATTATAGATAGATTATAGACAGATTATACATAGATTATAGGTAGATTATAGATAGAATATAGATAGATTATAGATAGGTTACAGATAGATTATAGACAGATTATAGATAGTTTTTAGATAGATTATAGATAGATTATAGATTAAGAATATCGAATGTGAGAATGGCCGATTTACAAAACGCACTTTTAAGCAGGTAATTACGGGTTAAACTTAAAATTTGATTTAATTTTAATAAGTTTATTGGATGTCAGGACGATTCTCCACCATGATATTCAATTACTTTTTTTGTGAAATTACTCCACTACTTTGTTAAAATTGTTAATACAAAGACCGAACACTTAGAAAAAAATTCCTTCGATCTGACTGGATTCGAACCAACGTCTTCTAGCAAACCGTGGTAAACGCTATGCCAAATAAGACACGGAACGAACGAACGGACCTTACTATTTATTTTATGTGCTTGTTAGTAGATTTTTGCTTTGTTTTGGTTTTTTAACGACTTTTTCACCGTAACGCCATCTGTGAGAAGTCTATTTCTTTACTCAGCCAGGTACTTTTACAGCTACCAGCAGCTGACTGATTTAATTTAATATTTTGCTTAAACTTACTCACATTTAATTTCGTAAATACGAAAAAGTTGCTTAGCTCATTGTTTTAGCATAATCGAAGTTAAAGTTCTTTTTGTAAATCTCAGCCTAAATGTGGTTATCATACCGCGATCGCAAACCAGGGTGACGTCTTTCTGTTTTACAACACATAAATCAAAATAACAAAAAAGCTGCGGTGGTTATTGGATTTTCGCTGTCCGCTTTTAAAATATACCAAAACGTTTCATTCCCTTTATACGCAACAAGAGTAACATCTGAGCAATACGACCCTTTACTGCTGCACCAATACTGCTACATTATTGGGTATTTAAATACTAAAATAATGAGTATTTATCTACGTAAGTGTTTGTATTGTAGAGGTTTCTCCTAAGTATGTTTCATTGTTACAGGAGACTGGTAAAAAATATTGTTTGTTTCTCATCTCAATCAATTTCAAGGTTAATTAATAATTAATAATTTAACCCGGTTTGTATTCGACAATACATTATCGCTATCTCTATAGACCTCGACGCCAGCGCGGGTGCTTGGGCGAGGTAAAGCTTGTTTGAGAACGTATCCAAGTGTAAATTTTTACATGCCATAGTTTTATTTTCATTCAAATTCATATCAAATATAATTATAGATGTGTTGTTGAAACTTTTTACAGGGTTTCTTTTTAAAGTGCCTCCACTACTCCTTGGCTGTCAATAAGGCAAACTTGTCCATCCATCCTTCCCATGGCCAAACGAATCAATTGTTCTGCGTTCGCGATTCCGGTCCACTTCCTTAGAGCGATGTCACACGGGCGCTGCAGGTGCGTCACGTTGTCGCAACGCACCTATTGTCGCTATTACAATTGTTGTTACTCAAAATATGTGAAATTCGAGATTATACTAATGCTGAACGTAAAATTTGATTCTCAAAAACGTAATTAGTATATTGTAAAAAACAATTAAAAGATACCTACTTATCTCAAATTGAGACAAAACTTTTTGTAACTCTTTACGCAAATATCAGTATACTTGGCGAGTAGAAAATTATTTAGATGTGTGTAATAAACTTTAACCGTGTAGGTTTAAATATAAATTATATAAATTTCTGAGTGTTCGATCTTTGTATTAATAATTATAACAACCTAGTGGAGTAATTTCGCAAAAAATAATTGAATATCAATTCAATAAAAATTTAATAAATTCTAATAATCTTTCACGGAAAGCGAGTATTAATTTTTTATCGATTTTGAAAAAATACACATTTTGAGTTGGTACACTATTGTATTAACAGTGCGATATTGTAAGTTGTTGTATGCTAATTTTTTGACAGTACAATACTCTTTTCATTTTCATGAAACAATGCTATTATGGACTCCTGTCCCTCGTAAGGGTTAAACATTTAAAATTTTTAGTCTTTTGTGTTAGGACAATAATAAATCGTTATTGTTATTTGTATAATAAGAAAACTAACTATTTATATTAGATATTTTAGTATTGTTTCAGAATAAAATTGCGTATATTTTTGTTTTTTCAAACATACATGACGTTTCGTGCTCTTTACATGTAACATGGTTATGTCTGATTGAGATGGTACTAATTATATCTAATATTAATGCAAACGCAATATAGTATACAAAAAAATATTAATGTAACTACTTTATTTTTAATTTATCAAAGAACATTCCACGCAAGTATTTTACTATCTTAAAAATTAAAATAACCTTAGGATCTGTTAGGTCAAAAGTTGCAAATTTTGAAACTATGGTATACATTAACGGGAAAGTGACGACACACGATCTTTAGACATTAACTTCTAGATCTAGAACATCATTAAGAATTATTCGTGATCACCCATAATAGGCTCAAACATACTTAAAAGCCGGTATTGAATGAATGAATGAATGAATGATAAATTTATTACTCTCACAAGGCTTATTTCATTGCCATAGTTTTATTCTCGACTGTACTTATTAATAGAAACGGGTGGGTAGGGATAAGTGGAAATAAAATTCCACTTATTCCAACCAGTGTCGGTGTGGTAGGGAAGAGTGGAAAAAATCCACTTGTCCCCACCAGAGGGACAGCTGGTAGGGACTTGTGGAATAGGCCTTACTCATGACTAAAATACAGAGTTTTGTTACTGTTATGCATATTGTAAGAGTCTGATGTCAGTACCAGGGCTATTATCCGTGTATGACTAATTATGAGGCTATTTAAATACATATTCGTAAACTTATATCGGGTCAATCAGTTCTATAGAGTTACTCTTGCGTTTTATGTTTTGCTACAAATTTACTTTTCCTTCGGAAAACCGATCGTAAGATAACAAACGCAACATTGACTTGGGCATTTCGAAAACGAAAACTTCCGGCCCCAAGCTCCTTAACCCATGTCGAGTACACTCAAAGGATGTATCTACACATCTTAAGCTCACAATTTCAAAGGATTTTGAGCCAGGGCAAAAACTCTTCATATTTCTATGCACAGACTTTTTGCAACTTCCTTAGAGGCTAAGAGGTTGTATTCGGTCCCTCACTGTGCAAAAACGTAAGACATTTTAAGCTACAGTGTTTTTTTTTTTTCATAATATCCAGTGACTGGACGAACAAGTCGAATGCCTGGTAGTAAGCTACACCCCTATCCACAACAGTTGCAGTACTACTCAGAGCTTTAAATCGCAAAGATCTGACGGGCACTGCCACTGCGCCTGTCACCCTGAGACATAAGTTGACAAGTCCCATGTGTCTGTAATTTCACCAGCACTGGAACCGAAACGCAGTAATGTTCACATTACTGCTTGGCGGCAGAAATAGGTAAGGTGATAAGTACTTCCCTGGCTCTATGAAAATACTACTAAAATACATACATATCTAAAACACGAAATTTGTTGTACCTCAATACTAGTTTAGGGTTCATAAACAACACATTAACACAAATGTGTAGTTTATGTACAGTACATCTATATAAAATATACCAATCTTCTCTAATATTACGTAAGAAACATTTGAGGTTTACGGCCTTCTACTTGCTACGTAAGTGACAAGTAAGAGACGTAAATAAAAAATAACACGTGAGCTACGTACATAACGAATAACAAGTGAGAGTGTACAGACTTCTATTTACTACGAAGTAACAAGTAATAGACTACAGACCTCCAATTACTACATAAATAACACATAGCAAATGAGAGTGTATGGACCTCCTCTGTTTACGACACAAGTTACAAGTTAGAGAGTACGGGGCTCTAATGCTACGTTAGTAAGAAATATCAAGTCAGTTGAGCGAACCCCCGTTTACTACGCAAGAAAAAGACTACGGGCCTGTAATTGCTACGTAAATAACAAGTGAATGTAGGTATATGGATATCTACTTGCTACGAAAGTAACAAGAACAAGTAATAGACTACGAGCCTCCACTTCCCACGTAAGTAACGAATTACCTATGAGCTACGAGGCTGCGGAAGCTGCGAAGGCCACTACTCGCCCGACCACAATACAAACCTACAGAACATTCCAAGCGGTACCATCAGCGCCAGCAGTGCGCGTTTCAAAGTTTCAAAGCTAGCCCCATTGAAGATTTAATTCAATACATATATGAAACTTCACATGGTTGTAATAATGTTGATGTATAAATATTTCTTCGCCATGCAAAACTAACAAAAACCATTTTGAACTTGAACATGTTACGGTATACTACAGTACACCTATGTCAGTAATTTTAGCTCTGCACGAAAATACATTCGACTACGAGGTCACACCCAAGTAATCCCAGGATTTCGGTTTGTTTTTACGATTAAGCCAGAAGAACAAAGGAGCTAGCTGCCTTCCTACGAACATCTCACAATTAAACATGTTATATCTTTATTTTGGTTTAAGGCGATACCTCAGAAATTAATCACAGTTTGTGGTGCGTGACGGTATAGATTTCTCGGGACGCGCTTCCACTTTAAACATTATCATTCAACCGTTTAATTTAATTGATATTCTCGATGGTCTCTTTTAGCACTACGAGTGTGGGTGGGAAGTTCCAGGTTCTATTTCCGATGGATCCAATTAACGAACTTTTCTAAATTAATTTAGACCATTTATTCACCACACAAAATATTAAACGTAACTTATTCAATAACATAAAAATTACAACAATTATAATTTACATCCTTAACCATTACAATTACTGTGTGGCAAGGGAGCAAATTCAACATACACTGTGTAGGGCATATGCTCATACACAGGTTCATCCCCGCTGTTATTGACAAGCTGATATATAAAACACGCGCACAAAAACGTAAACTTAAATTAAATATAATGAAAATCACAACACGCACTTTTAAATCCGTAGTAATTCACAAATTGTGCTACTAACTATACATATATAACTAACTATGACATAGAGCAAATCACTATAATACTTTAAAGTTTTAGCCTAGGTGTTCTGTGTAGTGCCAGGGATTCCTTTTTTTTTTAGTACAGGTAATCGACATAATTCTCAGGCACATTATTATTATAAATTCATGGTTTTACGCGGCTCACATCCAACGGAGCTTCGTAACCTTCGCTAGGTCGTCGGTCTACCTTAACGGTACGCGGTCGCCATTATTCCAGTATTAAAAGGAACAAAACACTCCCAAGAGTTTTTAATTTAAATCCACTCTCAATTTTCACTCGCTATGAAAAATCTTTTAAAGAGATATCTTAACAGTTAAAAGCAAAGTTATTAAACTGAAAACAACGCATACATCCCTCCACAAAAGGAACACTGTATAAAAAAGCGAATATCCGGATTGTAAGTGGCAATGACTAATGTAATGTATATAGATACACTACAATCAATTTTCTTGCAAACAAGCATCTAAAAACCATGCGCCTATAAAATTGAGGCAGTCCATTGCAAATTTATGCTGATTAAACTGCTCGTCAGATTAATTAAAACCAGTTGGTATTTGGCTCCAGCCGTTTTGCATAAGAGCAAGTAAGCAAGGGGCACACAGTTAGCGACTTAGCGTACCTCGTAGCTTTATTGTTGGAGGTAACTCCACTTACTAACTTAGTAAGTAATACTAAGAAAACTCTAACTTAAGTAATCTTCAGGCTAGTGTTATCTATCTAATTTCTGTGGCAATGTGTACTATTTAAGTATTCGATTATATTATCATGAAATATGAAATAATATTGCAGGATACAAATCTCGATACTTTATGATAATATTCTAGAATATTTAAACAATGAAAATTTACACCGAAATGAGATTCGAAACTAACTTAAAAATTACCAACTTACTATTTGTTGTTGTTACTTCGACAACAAATAAAGTATGAGCATGATATAGATATACCAGGCATGCTCTTGCAGAGGCACTTTGTACTCGTCCGGTAGTATAAGTAATGAAAGTTATATTATCAAAAATTAATGAAAGTTATTCCACAAAGAGCAGTGATCAACAAGTGACATAAATCTACTTCAATTATCATAAGTACAGTGAGCATCAAAAGTACCTAAAATATTAGACATTTTCATTGAGAACAGTGATACCAGTTCTGTATGATACATACTGTTGAAACAATTTCGTATTTATTTAGGACGATATTAGATCAAAAATAATATTTAATATATATTATAATAATAATATTTATTATTATTTAAAGATTTAAGATGATATGAAACTCTATACGATCAGTCACTTTTGCAGTTGACATAAAATTTACGCAAGTCCTGCAAACTGCAAATAAATGATTTTTTAATAAGTGCCGTATATATAAACTTAATAACATCATCGTAACCGACTTTCTTTGAAACGAATAAAACAATATTGGCCTCATGCTGGTAGTACAAAGTCACAAAATTATAAATGCAGTGGGAAAAATTCACCACTAAAACTTTCCTCGTAAACGTGTTATGTAAAGAAGAAATGACCAACGATAAAAGTAAACTGGTGCAATGTTCAAAGGAACTGTCGGACAAGGAAATGCTTTTGTTAATTTAATTGATATCTTTTTCTGTTTTATACCTATTGTGGATTTTTATTTCATTGTTTAATTTTTTTTATTGTCAGTCATAATTAAAAATTACCATATTTGAAATATACTTTAATATAATATTAACTTTAATATAACATTATTAGTTATTAAGTTCACAGAGTTTTAGATAAGTATGAATAAATTTCGTAAATTTCGTTTATCGCCATAGTAATTAATAAACACCTCATTCATAACTTAATGTTATGTTTGTAAACTTACATTATTATTTATATTGCTTACCTTCATTACATACACTATTTACATTATTTACTTTACATTTTACACTTTTGCTTGATATACATATATATAGTATTTAGACTTAGGTATATATATTTGCGTGTGATGCACTTTGGTGGCATGGCTTACTGGGCTGCGATCGCTCACCATATGGTACTGGCAGAAAACCAGCACTGTTTGACTTCTCTCGGTCTACAGTATTTATAATAAGCCAGGGTCATTTCAGCACAAACTGTAGCCATAGGTACATTACAATTTTATCAGTTCTTATAGTATTTGTTTGTTTTTCTCACAGTATGTGTTTTATATAAATGTGTATAAAATTTATAATGAATGTTCTATGTGCTTTTATGTTATACTCTGTGAAGTGATTGTAAATGTTTTGTTTCTGTTTGTATTTGTGCTGAATAAACGTGTTATCTATCTATCTATTTATTAAGTGCGTATCGGCTAAAACGTCACTCAGATCTC
>NW_020654010.1:0-10691 GCF_003589595.1 Hyposmocoma kahamanoa
TTTTTTTTCCAAATACGGTAGCACCCCCTGGACAGCATCAACGCTCCGAATTGGTTTCGATGTCGAGGTAATATTATCATCACAAATACAACTTGTGGTACTCAGAGATAAACAAATGTATTACATACCTTAACCTTTCTCTTTTGTCCTTTAGGCAACTCCATCTTATTATACAAGTCTAGGCTTTCAACTCCTGGCCAAACGTCTGGTGTACATGAACCACATAGTTGGGAAATTAAAATCAGTTGTTGCTGTTCTGTGGGGCCCTGTGAATTGGACAATTGTTAATTACAACATTTTTATTAAAAAAAAACCAACTTCAAGTTTGCTTATTGACTTTTTTATACCGGGAATCATCCCCCAGTTTCTTCAAATTTAAATGGCAGCAATACTGAGGTACCTTCTTTCCGACAAAAAAAAGAATCATCAAAATCTCAAAAAAAATACAATCAAATTAGAGCTTCCTCCTTTTTTTAAGTGGGTTAAAAATGGATATAACTATAGGAAGTGTTGACGAAAAAACATGATACCTATGTCACATACAGTCGTCACGACGAGCTGTTGCAAACACATACCTGTTCCACCATACCAATTATACACTAACCTGCATGATTGGAGACCTTGTCCACATCTCAGCCATTATGCATCCAGCCCCCCACATGTCCACTGGTGGGCCGTAATTACGATCTCCTGAAATACATATAATGTGGAAAGACTTAGTATATACAATATAGAAAGGTAAATTGAAATTGGAGTGCGGCTGTAGAATGCACCCTAATGTTTGTTTCAAATACGTTTGATGACTGTTCATACAGGATTGACAAAGATCTCCTGTCAATAGATAAGAACCTACACTTCCCTAAACCAACTAGAGCCTGTATGAACATCCACAGTCGGAACATTTAATCATCTATAAGAAGCATCATCTGTTATCAGTTGAATTGCATGATATCACAGACCTAACGTTTTGAATAGAAATAGCATCAGGCTCATTTCACTGTCCGGAATTGCCATCTCAAAATCACTGAGTCTACACCCGGCCACAAAAGTGATTTATTTATAGGCAAAACAAGTTTATATGGCATGCAAGCACTTTTGACCTGGATTTTCAATACAAGTAAGATTTCGGCAAGGAGAGCGCTGAGTGAGCAATGAGTCAAAATTCATAGTGAAGCTTACAACTGCTGTCATCCTTTTATGTTTTGTGTAAACAGTTATTTAAATTATTCTCTCTAAGAGACAAAAAGAGAGATACAGACATACAAACTAGACTACTAAATTGGAGGATGTCACCACAAACAGCAAAACATTAAAGTGGAAGTGGACCGGCCACATGTACAGGGAAAGAGTAGAAAAGTGGACCAGAAAGGTAAGGTTACCAAGAGAAAATGTCAAGAGGATACAGTACAGAGTACTAAAAAAACTGACCTCAAAAAGTATGAGGAATTACATCTATTTGCCAAGTTTTATTGAATCATGGTGATTTTAAGTTCGCCACTATACAAGACTTAACACAGGAGATAATAAAAATCGATTCTAACTACTCAAAGTACATTGAGAGAGAAAAAAGTGTTGAATTGGAGAGCAGTAAAATCAACCATTAAAATAATTGCTCCTTAAGTAAAATTTTGCTGCTATTTATAAAAATGAATGTTCATTTATAAAAATGAATGTTCATCAGCCATCCTTAGAAGTGGTGATTTTCTTCAAAATTAAATGAGACCACCATGGACGTATCCTCTTTCCAACAAAAAAAGAATCATGAAAATCGGCTCACAAATACAGAGTTATCGCGTAACATACATACAAAAAAAAATTATTAATTTATGCACCCAATATGGCTAGCACGATAGTGATATAAAGCGCTTAAATACTGCTTTATGTCAGTCTCGTGCAAGTCGCGCTTTATCATGCTTGCCCTACAGGTTCCTTATTGTATTTATATTTGTGAGGATCTGTAATGGACTCTCAGTTGGTCTTCTGTTTAGATATCAAACATAGTACAGTCAAGAGCACATCAAGCTTGACACTTTGTACTTGGGACCGTTCTTGTCATAAGTGGCATAGAGTTGGATTTAAGTGTTAAGTGTCAAGCTTGACTTGCTCTAGACCCTGTACCAATATCCTTGTTACCAGTATCTATATTAATAATATTTATGAAGCACAAATATATATTCACCTAATAGCAATTCTGGAGGCCTATACCACAGTGTCACTACTCGATTAGTGTATTTATTTGTCTGGCCCGACTTAGCCACGCTAAACGCGCGCGCCAGACCAAAATCAGCCAGTTTCAAGATCCCGTTCTTTGTAATTAACACATTTGCAGCCTTCATATCTCTATGCAGAATTTTATTACTATGAATGTAGTATAAACCATTCAGTAGCTGCTGCATGACTTTCTTGATCTCTCCTAAACTAAATTTAACGTTAACATTTGACAGCAGGCCAGCTAGATCGTGTTCGCAAAAGTCAAAAACTAAGTAAAATGTTGAGCGGTATTTATTGTGAGACGTAGCTTTCGTTCGGCATATTTCGATTAAATTGACAACATTTTCATGTTTGAGGAGTTGTAATATCTTTATTTCACGCAACGCTGTGATAGGAAAGCCTTCCTTTTCGTTGTCCATAAGAACTTTCTTCATGGCGACGAATTTTTTATTGCTGTTCTTTGCGCGCGCTTTAAACACTTCTCCAAAAGTTCCTTGACCAATTTTAGCTACTTTTTCATATTTTGAAGACTCATCACAGAAGGGAAAGTCAAATTCTTCAATATATTTCTCTTTTTCTCGCATGCTTAGTATAGTTGAACTCGTACTCATTACTGGAGGCGGGGCGGCCTCCCGAGGACCGCTCATGCTCTGCATTTTGAAAGAAATTGTGACGAATTTACTAAACTGTTGGTTAAAATAGCTTTAGCTTGCTTGTCGACAGTAATAGGCACGAATTTCATCACAAAACAATGGGTTTGAAAAAATTATTTTACACAATCTGACATTTTCGAAACGTCTTTTTTTTCTTTAGAAACGTCAGCAAACAACCATTTATTGGTAGCATTTTTGCTAAAATTATACCAAAGACAGAAACAAGTGAATCTAATATTGTATAGTGCTATTTCGCTTTGATTTTATATGTTCTAAGAAGTCTGCAAATTTAATTTCAACATAGCGCTGCACAATGCTGTGAGATATTTCGATTATAAATTCTAAATACTTTGAAAAAATAAATCACAAACTTAGAAGAATAAGAACGTTAATTTTTAAATAATATTGATTTTTGTTTTTTCGCTTTAAAACTATAAGTTTTAAGGTTTCTAAATTAATTATTTATTGAATACTGTTTCAATCTACACAAACCACACTCCATTTTGCACTACATCAGAATCCCATCGATTAACGCATCGTAAAATGAAACGAAACAAGCTGTCAACCTACGTTTTCACAATTTTGATTTTCGTCAAAATAATAGAAAGTACCTTTTAGCATACGCGACAGTAACAAAATTAGACTAATCAAGTTAACAATTGTGTTTAGACGTCATAACGCCGTTAACCTTAATTTGCGGTGCAATATCGATTAGTGGTTATTGTGAATGAATGTAGGACACTTCATATTTTTCGCTTTATTTTTGTGATTAATGCGTCAAGATAATGTTTTTTTCACTGTAAATAGTCCGCTATAGTGTTAATGCACTCCGTAGCCGCCCCCTTTCTCTTTGTTTTCGAAATCACTGAAAGTGCGCTAAAAATGTAAGTTTTATTTTTACACTATAAATTCAATTGCATTACATATAAGTCTGTGTTTTCTTTGTTTTTCATTGTTTTAAAAAGTTTTTTTTTTAATATTTAGAGTATTGATTTCACTTTGTTCTGATTTATGTAAAATTTATATTCAAAGCTATGAGAAAGCCGAAAATTAAATGTAGATATTCAACACAATAATAATGTGTAGACACAACCACATCAATTACTGGACCAGAACTTATTTTAAGGAATTAAGTTCTTTCTATTGAGAATTCAACCTTATATTGTAATGTATGTTGATAAATATTTAAATGTGAATATAGATTTAAATAATAATGTGGCCACCAGCCAGTATAGGCCATTTGGTTTGTACCAAGTACGACAAAATTCTATATAATGTGAAAAAATTTTTATTGATTTGATTGTAGGTAAAAAAAGAAATAGAAAAAAGCTTTGGGGAAGAAATGACTTATCCTTTATGGTCATATTTTATTCCAAGTAAATGCTAAACAAAGAATCATACAAACTGCAAAATTGCAAATTAACATTTTCAACCATTAATTTACAGCTTCACAAAAGATGACAAGTGAAAGTAGTTCAGCAGTGGTGGAGCTTAACGATGCTGACACGGAAGACACAGAGTGTGGGAGTGTCACCGATGATGCTGAGGGTATACCATTGATTATGGAACATGGTTGTGACATTGCTGTTAAGGTAATTATATGAGCTATGATTAATTAAAGTGTGGTATGGGTATGGTTAAAATAAAAAAGAAAAACAAATTAAAAAAACACATAATTAAGTAAGAAGTTGTAATCAACTTCATGTAACAGAGACCACATGACTGTATGAACTTGATAATGAGTGCATGCAGTTAAAATGTGAAGTCATTGTCAACTTTAACTGCGTCTGTGGCCGAACGGATACAGAGCTCCCAGGTTCGATTTCTGGGCCAGAAGAAATATTTGTACAGCCAACATTTATTTTTCGCGTGAATTTGAGGGTAATTTGTGGCGCTGTGGTTGTCTACGTGTGTGTCCATGGCACCCGCGACACAGGGTTTCCCTAGTATGTTGAGAGTGTGTGTAAAAAAAACTTTACGCAGTCAAGGTCTCCGCTGCATGAAGTTGATTATGACTTCATGCAGTAAACTAACAGCACATTTACGCACATTACGTCGTTCGCGCGTATTAAATACGCCATGTGCATAGATTCTAAGGTAGTGTAGTTTATCATCAACGCCCCCTAATTGCTTTGCAAGTGCCTACCAACCCGCCCACTGAGGGGCTGTTGGGACCACTTTGGGAAACTATGAGCTACAGCCTCTGCTCTAATGCAACTTGAACTAAGACATGTGCTTATTCAAACCTCATCTCATGCAACATACTTGCTAAACATATATCACCTTTTTGCCAGAACAATGTGTTATCTCTACAACATCAAGGTATATAGATAACAAGATTTTCTGCCATTGGGCGATATGTAAATTATTTGCAAAGCCACAATAGGCACTGCACAAAGCAACATATCAGACTGTCAACACAATGATGTCACTAAAAACACTTCAGATATTACTTGAATGGCAATACATATATACATGACGTATATAGGTATATAGGCTATGTAAATGTGTACATGACTCACTCTTTTGGATCATACAACTACATTATATGTATAAACAATAGGAAATTCTAAATACATAAACATAGCAGCATCCATATACAACATGTTATTTCCATACATTAACATAATCGCTAAGGAGAAAATTAAACAATTTATTGATAAATAAAAATTATTTATTACTACACAGTCTCCAAATGCTTTAATATCAAGGTCATGCCTTCTAAAACTACAATTCTTTGACATTTTGATCAATAGTGTCACTTAACAAAAATGTCAACTTTCGGAAAATGGCATTTTAAAGTTTATGAAAGTAACATTTATTTTAATGAATATCATAACGTACGAACAGCACAAAAAAATCATACCTTTGATCTAACGGGATTCGAACCAGCGTCTGATGCCACACTGGGTTCACTATTTATGAAAATTTAAAAAAGCGAGATTTTCGTTTAGTGATGGCATAGTTTTGAACGTGCGATATAGTGTTTTTTTTTTTAAATGGGACAATATGGGGAAATCAGAAACCATATAAAACTGTTAATTTTTTTTATATGAAAACAATTTTGCCATATTTTTTTATGAAAACTACCGCGGTTATCACACATTATAGTACTCTATAGTAGTTATAGTACTCGACTACTAGTCCCGTTATTAGACTAGATTCAACCATAATCGATGGTCTTCATCAGGGGTTGAGTGCAACGTTCGTGACCGCGTCACGTCTAGCACTGCGCGTTGCGGCTCTGTGCGCGCGCGTCGATGACGCAGCCCGCAGTGGGAAACTCGGCGGGGCTGATACATTGCGTCAGTTCGTCCTGGAACCCTTCTTCGCTACTGCTGTCCGTAGAATTGTAGTCGGGAATAGTCCAGCACACAGAGCTCACCACGTCGTTACTACTAACATCTGCATCTGCATACCGAGCGCTATGGAGACACGGCTTCCAGGTCGGTGGCAAGCTCCAGCCTCCGTCTCTATTAAAATTTGGTCGCCTAGTTATTTCAATAGCCTCTCGGATTTTGTGGGGCACAAAATATTTCTTCCGCGCTAAAATCTTAGGTTTGTCAAAACGAATGTAGTGACCAGTACCGGAGCTCAGAAAGTGGTCTGCGGTCATGGATCGGATATGCTCAGCTAACCTGTAGCCACGTTCCGTCTCGTTTCGCCGACGTAACACTTGCCACAGTCACAGGGAACCATATAGACACCGGGCACTCCCAGAGGGTCTCTGTCCTTTGGAGAGCGAAGCAATTGCCGCAGCTGTGTGAGAGGATGGAATATTGTCTTGATGCTGTACCTTCGGCGTAACAAGTTTCCAATCACATCCGTTTTTTTTTATTTTGGCATAATCAATTTTTTGGTTAAGTGTAAGTTGTCCATAAAAATGAATAAAATTGATCAAGTTTTTTTTGATGCTGATCGACTCAGTTTTATCTAAGGCTCATTTAATTGTATGGGACGAAACAAATCGGGACAGCAGAAGTTGGTAAAATTTCTTAAAAAGGGTTTTTCATACAAAATTAATAAAATAACTTTTTTTTTATACTGATAGACTCAGGATCGTATTCTAGAACTCTATTCAATGCTCAAGTCAGGATTGCACTGGAAACACAAGCACTGGAAATACGACCCTAATGGCAGGGACTTGAGTATGATATCAAGTGCTTTAAACTTAAACTCAAATCCTGACTTGAGCATTGAGTAGAGTTCTAGAATACGACCCTCAATAAATTCTGCTTTGTCCATAAACACTTTCTGTTGAATTATGTAAAGCATATTTTACTGCCAAATATAGATCTAAAAAGTACCACATAGTACAACAAAAATAAACTATAAAAAGTTTTTTTTATGATTCCAAGTCACTGGACAAATTAATCATGTGCCTGGTGTTAAGCGACACGCCTGTCCGTAACAGTTGCAGTGCCACTCAGAGCTTTAAATCGTAGAGATTTTAGGAGTTCTGTCACTGCGCCCGTCACCCTGAGACATAAGTTGACAAGTCCCATGTGCCTGTAATTTCACCAGCACCCTTACCCTTCCAGAATGCTCATATTACTGCTTTGCGGTAGAAATCGGTAAGTTGGCAGTACTTCCTTGGACGAACTCTTCCACATGGAGCTCTACTGCTGCCACTTTTTGAGCATGCTGGTGTTGTTAAGCAGCATGCATGTTCACCCATTGATCTCCCACGTTTATTCTACAGTCCCAACGAAGCCAATACAATCTTGTCTTCTTCCAGGTCGATGCACCAATGAAGCAACTATCGACCCTAGAAACTTTCGTAACATATCGCGTGCGGTGCGTATGCGCACGATGGCCTACACCACCGCATGTACGGAGACGATATAACCATTTTAAGGTGAGTACCAGTAAATTGTAAATTTTACATTATTTATGGAATTCACAGCTGCATTGAGATCAATCAACGTCTGGAATTATAAAAGAAACTAACAAAAATACTAATATTCTTAAATAAATATGTATATTTAAAGAAATAAAGCCATAAAGATTTTTTTAAAAGTTGTTGCTGCTACGCTGCGCACGAGATAAGTAACGAAAACGGCGAGAAATATTCTAAATTAAACTTTGTTGACAACCAGCAGAGTAACAGCTCAGAATAATATTAATTAATTGTCAAAGAAATACAAGTACTTATACTATGTTACTAGTTAACGAAGCAATTCGGAAAGAGTCTAGTCAGTAGGAGAATTAGGATTGACGACCCATATATCCTTAGGTTAATTGGACTTAACTCACGCGTACTTCACTCGCCCCTCGCTACCCAAACTGATACTCTAGTCAATTTAATAAGCATTTATTTACCATTATTAATCGCGGTATGATGATATTATGAGTTACGAACTTACGTTTTAGTAGAGTTACGACAAAACCGGGTTCTCCTTAGCTGAAAACCGGGTTCCAAAATGGACGGTTACTAGGTTTTTTCGGTTCAAAGTCAAATTCAAATAATCTTTATAGGTAAGTGACCCTGCGAGCCAGCATGTTCGGCGGCATCGCCAGCGCTGCGTTCCCATTCAACATCTTCATCATCCTTCAAGTTGTCAGTCAAACAGTGGCCTAGATATTTAAACTGACACACTCTGCTAATTGGAGTTCGATTTAACAAAACAGGAAGTGTCATATCCGGCGCCTTCCTGCCCCGGGCCTTAAAAACCATAAACATAGTTTTCTTTATATTATAAACAAGTCCATGGGAAACAGCGTATCTTTCATATACGCCATACAGATCGATGGAACCAGCAGCGCCATGTTTGACCGTGAGCCAGCAGTTTATTACAGACGAGTTCACGCACGAAATATGTATCATTATCAATTTGAATTTGTATCTTTATAATTGAGAAATGTCTTTTTCAGGTACTTCACAAACGACTGGTCTCATCACACCCCCTGCTAGCGCCACCCCCACTACCCCCTCTCCACTCGGCTCGCCAACAGCTAGACCGGTATTCGCCTACCTTTGTTGCTGTTAGAACAGTCGCACTGAATGCATTCTTAGGTAAGTCACTACATACTCAACCTGTCTACTTTGTCACTTTTAAAGCTTTTTATTTTATTTATTAAGTCATGTAACTTCGCTTCTATCACAAATGCATAATTTAAAGCGAAATGCTGAATATTGTATGAAAAAAATTTTTTTTTAATTTGGCCAACTTCTGCTGTCCAGATTTTTTTCGTCCCATATAATGAAATGGTCTTTACATAAAACTGAGTCGATCAGCAGTAAAAAAAAATTTGATCAATTTTATTCATTTTTATGCACAACTCACGCTTGACCAAAAAATTGACTATGCCAAAATTGTTTTCGAAAAAAAGACTTAATTGTTCCTAAGACAGTTTCCTTGTATCTTCTACGGTTTTGGATTTCCCCATACTGTCCTATTTAAAAAAAAACTCTGTATATGCGAAATATTATAACTAAAAGTTATCAACTAATTCAGTTCGTAAAATCTTTAAATTGAGGAGAGACCTCAAGACTTGTAATTTTGCAGATGTGACATTATCAAACCAAGGTTGCATAATAAAGTAAATTGTCTTGTGTGCATTCTATCTCTCTCCAAATTCATAATTAAAAAAAATAAACTGGCGTCGATTAGACTAAAGTTGAGGTGGACAGATCATATCACCAAAGATAAAGCTGCCATGTTTCTGAAAACGACACGAGCAAAGTGAAGGAAAAGTACAAGAAAAGCAGACCCAGCCATCAAATGGGAAAGAATAATATTGAGGAAAATAACGCACATAATAATAACGCACACACTCAACATAGCACTAGGGAAACCCTGTGTCGCGGGTGCCATGGACACACACATAGACAACCACAAATTACACCCAAACTCACGAGAGAAATAAATGTAGGTCATACAAATATTTCTTACGGCCCGGGAATCGAACCTGGGACCTCTGCATGGCAGTCCGGCATGGTAACCGTTCGGCCACTGAGGCAGTTATTTTTATTTAGGAAAGATAAAGATCTGGCGTCGATTCTTTCACCCTCAAAATTCACAAATTGTCTATTACAGACCGCGTAGCGAAACACCCGATTCTAACCCACAGTGAAGATTTTAGAATATTTCTCACGACTCCGGACGAAGAAATTGACAAGGTGAGACCAGGACTCCAACGGAGCCTAGACGGCGCCAATTCCTCACTGACAAAAAAGATCCCCTGGCGTAACACGTAATTCCCTTGGTTAATATTATCAGTACCCTGACTAAAATTGTCAGTCCCTTGGCCTAAATTGTTAATCCCCTGACTTAGTCACGGCTGCTCTAAGCCCTTACAATGCTCAAAGAACTCTTGGCATCAGCACCGGAGTATGATCCGCTTTCGCAATAATGTGTGTTGTGAATTCTTAAGATTCTGTGAAATTATTGATGCTAGGGAATTGAGTGTATTTTCATCATCGAAGATATAACCAGAAATAGAGACGAAATAAGGGCCATCCCTCACTGGCGACTCATCAGGCAATGGGCC
The DNA here is from genome assembly GCF_003589595.1 of Hyposmocoma kahamanoa. Lineage (NCBI taxonomy): Eukaryota > Metazoa > Arthropoda > Insecta > Lepidoptera > Cosmopterigidae > Hyposmocoma > Hyposmocoma kahamanoa. The sequence continues at coordinate 10,359 of NW_020654010.1, forward strand.
TTATAATCATTTTTAAATATCAAGTCTCGTTTGCACTAAAATCACAAATTAGAAAGCTGAAATAGTACAGCGCCAACAACTGACCTGTGTGTACGTCTCCGTATATTCCAAGAATATTCTGTATTTATTGTAATAAAGATAATATCTCTAATAATGGCGTGCTGTTCCATTCGATGGTGCGGGAAAAACAGCAAAACATCTAATTACGTAACAAACGGAATCACATTTCATCGGTTAAATATGGAATTTTGCAAGTTTCGTCCATTATAGCAAAGCTTAAGTTAAACTGGTCGATTTGAAGTGAAACAATTGACAACACCCGTCATTTATTTC
>NW_020654011.1:0-10584 GCF_003589595.1 Hyposmocoma kahamanoa
CCGTCGGTGCTAGCTGAGCACAGAGTCGCGCCGGTTAACGTCTTGAATGACGAACTGGTGGACAAGATACGGGAGCTTTATAGGAAACATCGGTCAGTTTTTTGAGGTTGATCATTTGCCAATCGCTGCCAATTGTGACACTTGAGCCAGACCAGAAAACCCACGACATTTTTACTCGACATTTGCGGAATCATCGAATAAATCGACGAGGCCATAACATGTAAAAGAAGAAGGAACCTCTCTTAAAAAGGAACCGTCCCATTCACCATTCTTGGCAGAATGGGTGACTATTTAGTGGACCTGTGGACTTCGTTCATTTATTTTCGCTATTGCACTTTTTGTGCAATATTTGACGTTTAACATGGACGGGTTCGTCACTTACTTATTGAATTCTATTTTCAGAGGCCAAACTCCCGCGGAAGCCGAACTGAACTACCTCGAAAACGCGAAGAAGCTGAGCCTATACGGCTCTGAGCTACACTGCGCACAAGACTCTGATGACATCGACATTGTGCTTGCTATTTGTGCTAATGGTGTCTCCATTTACCGAGATGGGTAAGACCACAGAACCATAAATACAGTGGAAGTGCTTAGTTTGTGTGACACGTATGCCAACAGTACGCGACGTTCCGCTCACATGAGCTCAATCATTTAGCATTTAAGTTTATTTGAAAAGAGCAATCTATCGAGTTTCTTGCTCGTTCTTCTCAGGGAGGTCAGCACAGTGAACGACGAAATTTTCAAGTGTAAATTTATTTAACTAAATAAATGGTTCTTTGAGTTTGACTGCGATTTTGCGAAAACCTAAGGGCTCTTACACATAAACACGTTACAACGTATGTGTAAGAACTCTTAAGGCTCGCTAGGGTACGACGTCGTCGTGCTACGACGTAACGTCGTACCGTGTTTATGTGTAAGAGCTCTTAGAACTCCTTATTTATGAAAGTTTTTTTTAATTTTTATGGTGGGTTCCTAACATTTAGCGTTTAATGTGCTTTAGAGAGGACCTGGTTTTATTAACATCGCTCTTCAATTTCCTCAGACTATTAGGTCCACTCTATAGTGTTGCCGTGTCCATGCAAGAAGAATAAAAAATACTGTTGTTTTAGTATATTTTTTTAATGCTGTTTAATAAAATATACACCGGTTTTCTTGGTGTCGCCATCTCTGAGGTTCCCGGTTCGACTCCCAGCCCGGTTAATGTTGAAAAAACTAACTTTTCTATATTGTCTCGGGTCTGGGTGTTCGTAAACACAGACCAATTTCGGAAGATTCGTTTCCTATATTATCGAAACCAGGTCTACCCTTAAAATTCAAATTCAAAGTCATCTTTATTTGGGGCGCACTATAAGTTTCCGGAATGAATAAGAAAAAAATACTATAAATGGTCAGAAATGAATTTATTGTTTCTCAAAATATTCTCCGTTAGCGTTAATGCACTTTTTCATACAAATGAACCAATTTTGAAAACATTTATACCACTCCTCCGTGACAATCTCTAAAACATATTGTTCATACTCTTCGACAGCCTCTTCAGGTGATGAATCGTTGACCGCGTAACTGGTTCTTAATTTTTGGAAATAAATAAAAGTCTCAAAGTGCCATGTCGGGACTGTACGCTGGATGGCTCTTAAGGTCAACGTTGTTCACTTTCAAAAATTCATTTGTCTCTCTGGCCGTGTGAGAACTGGTATTATCGTGGTGCAAGATGATATGGCGTTTACGGTTATTTTTACGGAGTTTTTTAATAACCTCCGGCAAACAAATGCTCGTGTGCCGATCAATAGTCACGGTACAACAATTCTTCAAACAACTGTAGCCACGTGTCCAGTTTTATTAAAAAAAGAAGCAATCATCCGCTTAGAGGCACTTTGCACGCACACCACTTTGGTTGGTCTCATCTCGAAAGACCCATACGCTCGATTGCTGCTTTGTTTTGGGATTGTAACTATAAATCCATGTTTCGTCACCTATTACTATATCCCACACCAAATTTCACGCCCCTTCGTTGAATCTCGTAAGTATGGCATTGCACCAAGTGATGCGATCCGTTTTTTGAGCCTCAGTCAAATATGTGGGATCCACCGAGAGTACAGCTTTTTCGCTCCCAAATGTTTGTGTAGTATTGATTGTATTTGACTCATGCCTATGCCTAAAGATGCCTGAATCTCATGGTATGTCACATGCCTGTCTGTTTTGATCATATGGATGTACGGGCGATCATCACGAAATTCGTCACGGAGATTCACACGACCGCGTTTGAATTCTGCAAACCAGCTATAAATAGTCGTCTTGGACGGTGCTTCATCGCCAAAAACAATTTGAAACCGAGCGAAGCTCCGCTGAGCTGTTAAATTACACTTAAAGTCGTAGAAAATCAACCAACGAAAATTTTCATGAATTCCATGGTGATGTAAACAACCAATTTCTAAAATGACGCCACCATGTAAAAACAAGTGACAGTCAGATGAAACAAACTGTATTCTACAGCTCAAGAGATCCATTTTCAAATGTTGTAATTACTTTTTAAAAATTGTTTATGTAAGTGGACAGTTCCGGAAACTTAAGTGCGCCCTATGTATTTCATAAGTAAACAAATTACACTTGAAATATATTGATTAAACTCTACTGTTCATTCGTAAGGCAGATTCCCCTGAGAAGAATGGGCAAGAAACGCTAGGGGTTCCTCTTTGTGAATATTCTTTTCAATACATATACATATATCATTTACAATATTTATTTCAAACAGAATACCTGCAAGAGCTAAACCCCCACGGTCACGTGGTAATAACCTCACGTATTTTAAAGAAAGAAGCACATTGCCCCTTAGAAGAATTTGTGACTTTGTGAAGGCAACTGTCAAGAACAGCTATTTCTATTCCTTGTTTATACCTACACCATCCTCATTTAGCGCCTATCGTGTTCATTGTGCGTGTCTGTACTTGTGCAATAAGCAGTTTTCTTTCTTTCTTTAATCGGGCTGTAGAGGTGTTCAGCCGCTTTAATGCGTAGAACCATATTCCAACATACTATATATATTTTAAACGATCTATGTATATTCTATACCTTCCCACAGCATAATGTGGATTGATAACAAAATCTTCATGGTTTATTGACGTTCTTTCAGTCAAAACGTAGTACAACAACAAGATCCATCATTTTAAAGTCTGTTCCTTATTTCCAGATTGTTGATGAATCGTTTTCCATGGGCAAAGATCGTCAAGATCAGCTACAACAAGCGATTGTACACGCTTAAGCTGCGAGCCAGCGAGTTCGACGAGTTCGAAACCCATCTCAGTTTCAAGTTGCCCGCTACAAGAGCCTGCAAGAAACTGTGGAAGTGCAGCGTCGAACATCATATGTTTTTCAGGTATATTTCTTTCTTAAATTTAGTCTTGGAAACAGTTCTCATACAATCGGTGACGAAGGAGTGTCTCTCTACATCTCCCTTTACGGTCATACTTCCAACATGCTTATAATACAGTAAGATTCTGGTTGATATTCGAAATTTATCATTCACGAGGTTGAAGACTATCTCGAAACAAAAAACAAAAATCGTTCAAAATTCGTCTCTCAATCTTTGTCCCTCTAATATCTAATTTAAAAAGAAAACTGTCAAAAATGACAGGTCGCGGAAAAGGCGAGAAAGGACTCGGCAAAGGAGGCGCATAACGCTACAGAAAAGTACTTCCAGGGCATAACAAAAGCTGTAATTAGAAGATTAGCTGGAAGAGGCGGTGTTAAACGAATTTCTGGTTTAATTTACGAAAAAACGAGAGACATTTTGAAAGTATAGTCATACCTACGTCATGCTGTAACCTACACTAGCGAAAAGAAAAAACGTTATGCCGGGAGCACGAGTCGTTTTCGCTTGCTTGCGTGACTCGTTTCGCGCATACGCGAAGATCTGTCTTTTGCGCGCAGGGAGGACTGTTCACGAGTCGCTGGCTTGCGCCGGTTTGCTTTGTGTTGGATTTCTTTGCGTCGCGTGTGTTTGATATCTAGCATGTTTGATATTTCCACGCAAGCAACAGGGAACGTTTGCGGAGGACAGCGCCACTGGCCAATCACAGAGCAGCGGCGTCCACGTATCCAATAAAACCAAAATAAAGACAAGGCGCCGCGCATGCGCGCAAGTCTCTCCGCAACGCACAGCGGAAGACTTGTGAACGCCTTTGGAAGGAAGGAAGGAAGCAAAAATGCAAGTGAAAGATTCGTGCACCCAGCATTACGGCCATGGATGTGGTCTATGCATTAAAGAGACAAGGAAGAATGTTGTATGGCTTTGGCGGATGAGAATTTAAAAAAAATGTAGGTTGATTTAAAAAAATCAAAATATATAATTATTCGTTTTTTGATTAATGATGATTTTATTAAAGCCCTTTTCAGGGTTGCAAAAAAAAAACCACTTTAGCGATCCCTTTACGTTATTATAGTTTTTATTCGGTCATTCAGGGACTAGTGTTCACTACCTAATTTTTGTGGCGATTTTTATTATTTAAATATTCAAGTGTATTATCTTGTAATTATTCATTAATATTTCACGATGCAATACTCGAATACGAAATAATATTGCACAATAAATAACAAAAATTACCACGGAAATTAGATAGTAACCACTAGTCCGAGAATGACCGCTATCTATGATATTTGAAATAAATATTGTAAAAATGTTTAAGTATTGATAAGAAACCCCCTTGAGTTTCTTACTCATTCGTTTCAGATGTCTCTTTACGAATGAGGCGTAGTGTTCAATGTGATTGGCTTACCTAAGTCATAATTAAATATTTGAATACGCAGACGGGAGGCCCCGGTGAAGGTGGAGCGCGTGTCGGGCTTCCCCCGCCTGGGCTCCCGACGCCTGTCGTGCCGGCGCACGCTGCGCCAGCTGCGCCAGCAGCACCAGCAGACCGACTACCTGGCGCGGGAGATCGCGGCTTGACGTCACTGCCAGAACACTGTCGGAAGCAGAAGAACTTCTTTATTCTCCCCCTCCCTCTGAACTCTACTACGAAAAGACCCACTGAAAAGTGCAAGAACCGATAGAGGCACATTGAAGTTTGTAGAATAATTAAAGATATTCCCTTTTTTTGAGAAATTTACATAATTATGCCCTTTTTATAAAAACAAAAATGTAAACCGTCTTCAAAAGTTTGTGAAATTACATATATTTGCCAAGTTTTATTGAAAACGATTAAGGAAAAGTGGTTGAAATCCAATAAACCTTATTTATTCCCTAATATAATAAGGGTAGCACCCTTGGAGGTGGATTATTTTCTTTAAATTTAAATGGGACCAATACTGAGGTAACCTCTTTCCAATAAAAAAAGAATCGTCGAAATCGGTTCATACACACAAAAAATACAGTCGAATTGAGATCCTCCTTTTTAGAAATCGGTTAAAAATAAATAAAAATACCTACGAAGTGAAACTAATATATCGTGTTTCATATCAAGTAGAATTATGTCATATTGTTACAATTTTCTTTAAAACTGTTTTTTATATTAATGAGAGTATCTTAACACCGGTTGTTGTGAATGATTTGTTCAACATCACCAAAACATCTTTCGACTGAATTAATATGGATAACGCTTGCTTTGTCATTTTCAAATTTTAACTTTATTATTGAGGTGCGATATAGTATAATGGCGCCATAGAAGCAACCTTGCGCAGGCGCTTCAGAAAGTCAAATCAAACATAGTCTAAACGGGCACTATACGTTTATTATACGGAATATAAATATTTATCTAGAATATAATTTTAAACACACATTTTTAACACATAGTTTAACTCTAATGTATGGAATAATTATATATAATAAGTAATAAATAACGCTAAGTGTTCTTAGAAAGATATTTACATCTTATACTAGACGTAATTTTTAAACGACGCTAAGTGCCATAATTATTCGTTATGACCATAATTATTAAAGAAATATGCAAGGGCCAAACTAGCGGAAATTACTCCGATTAAATTAGATTAATATGTGAACGTTGTAACGCATAATAGAAAATAAAATATTCGTACGCACTGCAACCGTTCAATGTACATATATATGGACGCGTTGCTTTATTGTATTTGTCATATCGATGCCTCACTTTCTCATACACATATCTTACAAAGAGTGATTATTAATGAGACGGTAAAACTTTCTATTTAATTTAAATTTCTTATCATGTGTGAATATGAAGGAAATATGACGTGAGCTCAGCCTGCAAAGTTTACATTTTTTGTATTTCAGTTACTTTGTTCTCTAAGTAACGTGTTTGGGAAAGTCCTTTAGGATTGTTGGACCCACTGCTTGGTTCCGCTAGTGGGTCTAGTATGATTATCAAATACTCATGGTTCCATTGCTTAACACAAGTGGATCAATCAGAATTTTTGTGAATACTGTTGTTCCCGCTATATGTCATTTTAAGTTACTTTGTCATATGTCATTAACATAATAATTTAAAGAAATGTACATTGAGATAAATCAGATCCGTAGGCAAATTTTCAGATTGCTTTTAGTTTAATTTACTTTTAATTTAGACTGAATGTATTTTTATGTATTAAAATCTTGTCGTTCACGTAAATAAAAATAGAGTTATTTTTGTAAACGTGTGGTTTATTTTCACCTTCGTTGAGAAATAGACACAAATCTGTAACCTTTTACGGTGACCAACTGACTTGTATGGCTGAAGTATTTACAAATACAACAAAAAGACTGCCATGAATTAATAATAATAATAATAACGCACACACTGAAAACGGAAACCCTGAGTCGCGGGTGCCATAGACACACATAGACAACCACAAATTACACCCAAACTCACGAGAGAAATAAATGTAGGCCATACACATATTTCTCCTGGCCTGGGAATCGAACCCAGGACCTCTGCATGGCAGTGTAATTACGTATAATGTCCAATTTTCTGCAAAGTAAGTGATAGTTGACTTTGTCGAAGTTTGTTGCTTATGGCGCCAACCCGCCAAAACTCACTACCAGCAAAAGTATATATTCGACTGGAGATATATAATCACTTACCAGTGTGCTAATAGGTGACTTCGAGAATAGTGTCGTTTCCATTGTGCCATTGTACGAAATTCGCGGCGCCAAAAAAGTCCCAACAAACCCTACTATACTATTACAGTACTCTGCTAATTGCAGAATTCGAGAATAGTGTCGTTGCTGTAGTACCATTGTGCATGTATTTTCTTATTGATACAAAACACAAAAGTACATGGAGAACTTCATAAAATTTGCTGTCTCGAACTGTACTTCAGATGGTAAGAGCGCCAGACACGTTGAGACGACAGACGCTGGTTCGACTCCTGTCGGACCGGGGGAATTTTCTTTGTATTAGTTTCATCTTTGTATCAATAACAAACCAGTAGAGTATTTTTACAAAAAATAAATGAATATCATGGTATAGTCTTGATACAATCTTGATACATCTTTTTATTGAAATATATACTTATATACAAATGAATAGGTATAGAAATAGGCATGCAATTTCATATGAAGCTAAGCACTCGTATTTTGTATTTGAAGATAAGTAAAAATCATTTTATAAATGTAAGATTGTTTTTTTATTTAGTTAAGTACCTAAACAAATGGACTTTAGTAAAAACATCATGCTATTCGATATGATTAAATATTAAATGTATCTTTTTATGTTGATAACCTCAAAAATTACAAGAAGTCGAAAAATCCTTTCTTTTTTGATATTACATCAGTGTATTGGTTAGACTAGACACGAAACAGCCAGTTACTAACACAAACTATGCCACCAACACGCAGTGAGTACCGACCGCTGCCAACAGATGGCAGTATTTGTATCCTTATGTTTCGTGCGTTGTATTCATGTTGTATTGAATTATCTTGCTTCTACCTTTTTGGAATAGCTGGCCAAAAATCTTAGAAATCGCTCAGCTCTCGAGAAAAAATTTGGAGACTGACAACCAACAGAGGTGTTTAGGTCCCTTAACAACATTTTGATATTATGGTAACTACAAAGCGTAAATCATTTTATAGTTCCTTAACAATACCTCTGTCGACTCTCAGCAACTCACAGCCAACAAACATTTTACCCGTGTGTGGCGGTCATGGCCAAAATGTTGGCATTCCACAAGTTTAACAACTCACATTACACAGATAACACACAGGTGCTACATTATATATATACATAAATTTCTAAAAATATAATATTATATAAACAAGATTTTTGATCAATGTATTTAGAAGCAGTAGAACTCCTTGCAAAATATTTCATCCAGGGGGACTTGTGGCACGTGACGTGACGGGCGTAGTGGCAGTGCCCCTCATATCTTTGCGATTTAAACCTCTGAGTGGCACTGCAACTGTTATGGATAGACGTGAAGCTTACCATCAGACGAACGACTAGTTCGTCCCGTCACTTAATATTATTTTGAAAAAGGTATAAAATGTGTTTCTTTTTTATAAAGTTTCTCACTATACAGTCAAACTCATCGAAGGGTGTCAGCTGTTAAAAACACGTCTTAAGATGTCACCAGATTTAAGCGACGATGTGACCTAGGATGGTACGCGTTTGCCTAAAAAATGTCTATTCACTCTAGCCTTGAATAGCCCCAAATTGTACTTTTCGGGAAACACAGAGTATTCCATTCCTTTGCCGTACGCATCGGAAAGGAGGAAGCAAAGCGCTTATTGCGAATGGGTGGTGTATAACGACATGGATGGAATGTTCCGGGCCTTCTAGTCGATCGAAGGAGGAACGGTAAGGGTGGAACTAAATTGAAAAGTTTCTGCACTCCCCGATATGTACCCGATAGAAAATCATATTTAGAAACGCAGGGGATCTACGCGAAACAGAAAAAAATGGCACGTTGTCTACGAGACAAAAAGTTTGAGATCCTGTGCCACTTTTTTATTTCTGTACCTCTCTTACGCAACGTGTATAATAATTCACGTGACTGTAGCAGTTTATCCGTAACTGTGACTATTAAAGATTATTAAAACGTGTATAATTGAAAAATACACTTGCTGCTGCATTTAAAGATAATCCGTCGTATTCTCGCGAAGAATGATCGAGATGTCCGCAAGTGGAATGCTAATAAGTATATTTACCAAGACTAGGTAATATCAGGTAACCTGATACATATATTATACAAATTGTAGCAATCGTGGTAAACGTTCAATGTCAATACATCAGTGTTGCGTCAGAGTCAAAGAATCTTTATTTTAGTACGCCAATTATGGTGGTTTTCCACCGGCGCGCCGCGGCGAGGCGAGGCGAGACAAAATTTCAATTATCTCTTAGCGTTTCTTTGGTGGAAATGGTCTGGATTGACGTGGATGGGCGAGGCGACAATTGAAATATTCATTGATGTAATATTGAACCATATTTCTCCCTACATAGAGTATTATACTCTTTAATGGAAACACGATTTCTCGCGCATGGTCTCGCGAGTACCCACGAGGGTTATTAATATCAACGCAAGATTGCGGCGTACGTACGATTTGAGATTTTAAAAAAGTTGGTTTTATCTGATTCTTCTTCCGTTAACATATGTAATAATTTACGGGATACGTTATTTCAGCCGGACAGCTCAGACAGCACTGATCACCATCACAGCGCGAGCTCACGCGAGATCGCGATGGCTCGCGGGAGGGATATAAGGGAAATAAGCCGGTGAGATTTCTATTTCATCGATTGAAACAGAGAAAGCGTTTCATCTCGCCACAACACACGCCTCCCAGATGGAAAACCATTACACTTGGGATTGTCATCTTGATTAAACCCTACCACTCATTCGTAAGTTGCCTTACGAAGTGGAGTTAGGAGCTTCCGACAATGTTGCCGGAAGTGATGGTGGTCAAAGTAAGCAAATTACAAAATTAAAAGTCAGGTAAGCAAATTGCAATGTTGAGCAAGAAACTCCAGGGGTTGCTCTTTGTAAATAAACGTTTATCATTTACAATATTTATTTAAAACATCAAATTAGTTTGTTCGGGAACTAAACAGGTCATTACCGAGGATTTTTATCATCCCAATAAATTGTTGCAGTAAGCAGTTGACTATAAACTTCGTGAATGGCAAATTTTGAATATCAACGTAGAACTTTGTCTACAATAAATTAATTTGTGACCTTTATAGTATACACAGATACATCGCAATACAAACTACTACACAAACACACCCTTTACTATAATGTGTAGGTAACATGTGATTAATTACTTTTTCTATTTGCATATTTCCCAAATGTAATTCAAAATCAAGACATAATTTTTCCTTTCCAACTCTTAAACTTCTTTCCTAAGATTACTGGAAGAAATTGCTACTTAGCAAGGCCGCCTGTTGGACGTAAATGGCCGTTTATTGGTTGGTCATACTAGCTTGTCATACTGATATGACCAATGAGAGTTGTTTGTATTGGTAGTCTTATTCAACCAGTATTAACACCCTGTAGGCGTGTGCTTTTGCTGGCCGTTTTGACGTAAACTATGTTTGGTACAGTTGCGTGCAATTATATGTATGCGGTTAATCTGTAATACTTAAATTACTATTCTGTGTTGTTATTGTATTTTTTTGTGTAATATAGTACATTATTGCAGCGGCC
>NW_020654012.1:0-10099 GCF_003589595.1 Hyposmocoma kahamanoa
GCTCTAAGGCGGTGTACTTAGTGTCATAAAAAAAATTGTTGCAAAAGCGTCACGGATATATAGAAAAACGAAATGCCAATACTTTCGATCAGATTGATAGAAAAAATTGACTTACATTAAACTGATTATTTCAAACAAACCATCGTTTTGGGGCCCTATACAGCTCAAGGCTGACTGAGATGGTAAAATAGTTAAATTTCCTATGTATAACAATTACGAAATCCAAAGAACTCCATATTAAACTAGTCAAATTCAAAGTCAAACTTCGGATGACTTCCCTGAGAAGACGAGCAAGAAACTCTAGGGTAGCTCTTTTCAAATAAACTTAAATGCTATGGAATACACTTTTAATCAAATTTGTATAGAATCTAGAGTCATGTTGTCTTTCCATCTTTATCAAACACGTAGTCTTCCATTTTGTAATGTGACTTTTCAATTAAAATACTTTTAACGTAAGTTTTAAACATAGGAAATGATAATCTTAATATATGCTCCGGAATCTTATTGTAAAAACGTATACAGTTCTCCATGAAAGAATCGTTTACCTTAGTTAAACGAAATCGTGGTACCATGAGTTTGGCTTTAGTTCTAAGGTTAATATTATCATCTCTCTTCATGAAATTATGTGTATTGTTACACGCATACAAAACATTTGAGCAAATGTACTGTGATGCCACGTTTATGATACCAGTCTCCTTGTTTACACTTTTCTCTGAGACAAACCCGAGAACGTAAACGGTACACAGAACGAATCGCTCGTTTTTGCAACACAAATATGAAATGACTAAAAAGTCGTTGAAAAAACCTAATACAAAGATAAGACGCAAGCGCATAGAAAAATTCGTGAGGTCCGCTGGTTCGTTCCGTGGCTTAGTTGGTATAGCGTCTGCCACGGTAAGCTAGAAGACGTCGGTTCGAATCCGGCCGGATCGTAGGAATTTTTTCAGAGTGTTTGATCTTCGTATTAATAATTATAACACAAATATGGTTTGTAAATCTGCCGCTTTACCCCAGATAAGAATCCCGTAGGACATTATACTATGGACGTAACTAAAGTAAACTAGTCTAGCAGTAGCAACATCGGTAAGCATATGTATTCTACAGACTGCGTATGAGGCAGCGCTTAATCTGCTGACCAAGGAAGATATAATAGGATAGTTTATTATCATTGTCATCAACAACATGTCTCACTGGATTTGCCTAGGTATATGCCACTACCTGGACTCTAATCGTCGGTCCCTCAATTGAGAAGGACCTTAGGTGTAGGCAGACACTGTAAATCGATACTGCAATAAACATTATGCATTTTAATTTTTGGTCCTGTTCTGTTTTTACTTCTTTTTTATTTTCACAAAATTAGTTTTTTTTTTAATCTTTTTTGTTTCTTTTTCGAATTCAATTTTTCGTTTTTTATTTCTTATTCACAAAATTTGGAGAGCTATATATTAGTAAATAAATATGGCTGTTTACAAAAATAAAAGAAAATTACCAAAAAATAAAGTTGGCGTTATGGTTTGTTCATTCATTTCATAGGAGGTATGGAAATATTAGACAACATCGTAAACGTTGACTCTGATTACAAAGTAATTAGCTAAAGCACTTGTGTTATGAAAATGGGAAACAGCGACACGGTACCACAAACATCCAGACCCGAGAAAATATAGAAATGTTAGTTTTCCATTCACCCGATCGGGTAGCGAACCCCGGACCTCAGAGATAGCGACACCATGAAACGGTTTTCATTTCATGCTTGCACACTCAACCACGGGGATCGCATAAAAAATAAATAGAATGTGCACAGTATAAAAACAACTTTTTCAAAATGACAATCCAACATACTCATAACGTTTGAAAATATCAGAAGAGGACATAAATAACATCGAGTTGCAAAAGACATCACCCCTAGTGATTTGCATCCGAGGGGTGATATAGAGTTGGGAAATAATTGTAGAGGCGTACGGAAATTAAGATCCGAAAATGTATCCGAAAAACTAAATAATTTAGGCACCGATGGGGACCATCCACGAATTCTTTAAAAAAAGAAAAATTTAATTTTATATAGTTATACATTGTACTGTCTGTAGTTAAAGTTAAATCATAGGGATTCTTTTCTAGCCGTCTGTAGCGAGGTAGGTGGATGACATTGTCAAAGTTGCGGGTAGTGGATGGGTGAGACTAGCACAAACTCGTGGTGGATGGCATAAACTAAAAGAGTCCTGTGCCCAGCAGTAGGTGAAGTCGGGTTGTTGATGATGATGATGGTGATAGAAATTTAATTCTTTTTTTTCTACGTTATTTCATTATGAACCGTGTAAATAAGTTAAAAAATAGTGTAATTATTAACGGCATGCATAACACATATTTATGTAATAGAAATTATATATGTACTTCTATTAGAGTCTTGTAACAAACCTACTTTATGTATTAGACGGCCTTAAGCCAGATTGTTCACTTTCAGATCCCTAAGAATCCGCTAGATGGCATTGACCTATTTGGCGCTATTTCTGAATCGCGGTGTTAAGATTTTTCCTCGAATGGTGGCTACTCGAACGCAATTTTGTTAATGTGAAATCTGAGAGCTCAGTTAAGCTAACCAGGAGTTGAGTTCCTTCTTGGGAACTGCTACCAGGACCTTGTGAAACTGCGTACGCTCATATAGGTTGAAATTCATCATCTCGCGGAACGAACGGTTTCCTGGAGTCGAGTCCCTTCTTGGGAACAACTGCCCGGATCTTACGCGTATAGGGTGAAATTGTATTAGCGTCATACAAGGTGATAATAAATCTTTCTTCAACAACTTGGAGTTTTCACTTGGCTGGAGCTGCGTAACCTCATCCCACGGTAGAGAGAGACTTCTTCCTTTACAGTGTATTTTATGGTTCTGTACCTTTTGCAAGTTCTAAATTGCAAAAGGTACAGAACCATAAGGTAGTTTGAAAAAAATCTTCTCTCGTTATAGTTATATTACTTTTCTGTGTGTCAATGTTCTGTCTAGTTAGTAGCTTAATGGTTTGATTCTCAAGAAGAGGTCGTAGGTTCCGATCCGGGTTCGCACCTCTGAGACTGACATGAAGAAAAGGAGGTTCTCAATTCGACTGTATGTTTTTTATACGTATGTATGTTACGCGTTAACTCATTTATGAACAGTTTTCAATTTTTTTTGTTGTTTTTTGGTCTCATTTAAATTTGAAGAAAATTAGAACACTGTACTGAGATTATTAAGTACTACTTTCAGTTTGATACAAATATCCGAAAACTATAAACTCTATTTTGCAAGGTAACGATAATTTATGAAAGGAACCCATTTCAATGGGATTACAGTGTAGTAATTTTATTTAATAACACTACCTATTAGTAACCTCTTTACTTTTTGACATTTCTCATTACTATATGAATTTATTTGTAGCTTCAATATGGGTTTGCTTTTTATTACTGAGGCACAAACTATTACACATAATAAAAAAAGTATATACTGGAACAGTATTTTATGCAATCGTTGCATAATGAGGGTTTATAAACTCAAGTACAGTGTCAGCCTAAGTAATAGGTACTATATTTTAAGACCTAATTAGGTACGTAATTATTGCACGCATAGTTTTTCGTAAATAAAATAATGAAACAGTTTTTTTCCTTGTAACAGCGTTCAAATATTCATCATGGGCTAAAATTATTTTCTGCACTTAGACCATCGAGTAAATAACCAGAAATAGAGACGAAGTAAGGGCCACACATTCCTGGTAACTCATCAGTGATACATCACTTATAAATATCAACTCTCGTTTGCACTGTAACATAGACGTAATGTAACAACTGACCTGTGTGTACGTCTCCGTATATTTCAAAACTATTCAGTGTTTATTGTAATCAAAATCAAAGTCAAAGATTATTTATTCCATACGTAAAATAAATTTACACTTGAAAACGTCACATTTAAGCTACTGCTCGTTCACTACGCTGACCTCCCTGAGAAGAACGAGCAAGAAACTCTAGGGATTGCTCTTTTCAAATAAACTTAAATGCTATGGAATACACTTGGAATCAAATTTGTGTGGATTCTGGAGCCATGTCGTCTTTCCATACATCTTTGTCTAACACGTAGTCTTCAATTTTGTAGTATGATTTTTCGATCAAAATATTTTTAATGTAGTTCTTAAACTTAGGAAATGATAAACTTAATATATACTCCGGAATCTTATTGTAAAAACATATACAGTTCCCCATAAAAGAGTTGTTTACCTTGGTTAAACGACATCGTGGTACCATGAGTTTGGACTTAGCTCTAAGGTTAATATTATGGATATCAATATAAATTAATAAATTTATTTACTTCTCACCACGTTACAACTTGAAAAACAATATGAATTATTCTATAAATATTTTGGGAGACTGATGCCTAAGCTAGGCTTGAGGCTTGTATTTGGGGATGCTCCACTTCTTGGCAATAACATTTAAAATAGGTAGTATTTACATTACAAAAACTCTCCAATACGGTAACAGTGAGCTATACAATTAACCAAGTTTAATTAATTTTAAAGGCAAAATAAAAGTGTTAAGATCAAGTGTAAGTAGGGAAATCAATTTTTGTTTTACCAACAGTAGAGAGCCTCGTGAAAAAAGTCGTCCAGGGAATTGCTGCCACCTTAACTATTTCAGCAGCCGAGCAATTATGTAAGCATTACTGCATTCCGGTTTTGAAGGGTAAGGGTGCTGGTGAAATTACAGGCACATGGGACTTCGCAACTGTCTCAGGGTGACGAGCGCAATGGCAGTGCCTCTGAGATCTTTACGGCACTGTAAGCGGACAGGCGTATTACTTAACACCAGGCGTACGACTTGTTCGTCTTGTCACTTGATATTATGTAAAAGTCTAGCATACTATCGCATTGGTCTTAATTGGAACAAAAATGACCCTTGTAACACTGAGTGTGACGACTACAGCACTACGCCAAAGTCTTCAGCATTACCACTTCAAACAAGGGTCCAAAACATCTGAAAATCCCTACCATAGAAAATGACAATTCCGTACGAAATCTCGTACATTTCCCCCCATTATTCATGTGTGACCCATTACCGAATAGGGTGTTAATACGCGATGACTTATTGGACACATCTCTCATTGGACCCCTCGACCCTCTTTCGGAATAACTTTCGATTGAACTTCAAATTACAAAATTCATATAATTCATGCCAAATAGGATTTCATATATTAACACTTGAACATCGAGCTTTGAAGCTTTCGCGATTGTCATGTTTAATGCTACCTTATCGATATTACCCACAAAACGGAGTCCCTTTGAGCTGACTCCGACTTTCCGTGATATATTGATACCTATAGTCACTGTCTTCAACTTTGGAATGGACCTGTCGTCCAAGAACTTCGGCAGATGCATTGAATCCTTGGCCAAAAATGCAACAAGGAAGCTTAGCATCCTTTCCAAGGTGAGGTTACTTTACTCCGGCACAGTTGCTTCAGCTGTACTAAGCACAAGTCCGGCCGTGCGTGGAGTACTGCTGCCACCTTTGGGATGGCTCTGCTACATACCAACTTTCTACGTTGGATTCAAGAGACAAGGACCAGACTCGCAATTAGTAGAGGCGAAGCTGCAGACCCTTGAACACCGCTGCAAAGTTGCTTGCTTATCGGTATTCTACAGGATATATCACGGAGAACATGCGATGGAATTACACGATTTAATTCCGTCTTCCCCTTTCCATCATCGGGGGACTAGATGTAGGCTTGGATTGCACTCCTATGTTGTAGATATTCTAAAGATTCTTACGAAGCGTTACGTTTCCACATTCATGAACGGCTATGGAGTGGAATTCCCTGCCTGCAGACATGTTCCCTGAACGTTTTAATAACTTGACCTTTTCAAGGCAAGAGTGAATAGGCATTGTATAGGTGTGCATGCTCTATCATTAGTTTTCATCAGATAAGATGGATGTCAAATGTGCACGTTAAATATAAAAGATCGATCGCAATACTATGTCGTAGTAGTGACCAGCTCAAGCTTTTGCTTTCCAATGCATATTGCCAGTCCTTCTACACGTGTAGCCTGTAGGTCAATTTTACGTAGCGTGCCTCCACTATGTTTGCTGAGGCCTGCTTTATTTCCGTTATAGGGAAGCGTTGTGCCTCACTCCTGACTCGGCTACGAGGCAGCACGAAGTGCACACTTAGCACCCTTGCCGCTAGATTGGACACTCCGAAGGTGAGGCGCTGGGTGCGCTGCACACGGCACCAAACCGGTAGCTGGGTTTGCACCGTTCTACAGAGGAATCTCATTAATTAAGGTATTATTGATCTTCAAAGATATAATTGTACTATTGTAAATGTCGTTTTTTGAAAATAAACGCTATATGTTTTTATGTTTGATATACTAATTAATTGTCCCGTCTATATTAGTTGATCTATGGATATATTATAAATGAACTGCATTCAAGGTAACATTATCATAATGTTATATCATACTAAATTAATATTCGGTATTCAAAAGATCCAGAGAAGAAAGAAAGAAAGAGAAGAGTATTTTCTATTTTATTATAATTTTTACCGCATTGACACATACTCTTGCATAATTCTTATCAACTTATGACGAGTCTTGATGGAGAATGATATTTGATATGTAATGAAATTATTTTTCCGGCTTTAAATCGCGTATATTCGTTTTTTCAAAGAAATATACGCGAAGAACTCAATTTGATATGTAATTTAAGGACATCAACATTATATAATGAATTGTTAATTTCCTAATTATTGTGTAGTTTTCTTGTAATTTTCATTTTTGTCTGACGATCTCAATATAATTTCTTATACTTTGACAAGTAGCGCAATTTATATGCAATGCATTGACTTACAAATAAATGGACGACGGGTCTAGTACAAAAACCACGAAAAAAAGTCCCAAGTCAACTTATTTAAACGTAGTGACATGTAAAGGAATATGAAAAAGCTAAAACGTTGAATTTAAATTGTAATGTCATCGCAGTACTGTCTAATTTTGCGTGCTTCGCTGTCAGTCGAACAAACGATAACTAAAGCGTGAATGATGCTCTTTATACGATTTTAACGCCCTATAAGTTCGGACACCTTTTATCGCGGACCCGACGTCCATATAATTGTAAGTCAATGCTGTAATGTTATATTTGAGAAATAAATGAATCTGAATCTGAATCAAGTGGGCGTACCACGTGCGCCAACAGTACGTGGAGTTCCACATACTTGAGCTCAATCAACCAGGTTCGCTTTGTACGTTATGGTCGAGTGAATTATCTTGCGCAAAACCTCGAAAGTCGTAGAAAAATGCCTTATTTTGCTACTTCGGAGTACCTAAATGTTGGTCGTACCTGTAATATTATTCTTTATGGTGTTTCATATCATCGTTAATACTTATTTCATTTAATTTAATACAAAAATTGAAATTTCTGTTTGTCGTAATATTTTCTTTTTGATACAAGAAACAAAAGTAAACCTACTACTACTACTACTATTTTTTTTGGAGAATCAAGTGAACATCTCGAATTTATCATCGGTCAGCTTTTGACCGCTAGATGGCAGCATATTTATTGAAATTGTTATATAAAATCAAAACGTCGTGGCTTGCAGTAACTGATATTGAATTTTCTACAATATGCCAACAGGGTAAAGTTTAAACTGTATTAACAGTCCAGAATTTGTTCCATGTTTTTAATTTGGATACAACGACCAATCATTGTCAAGATTTCATAGTGTTTAACCTATTTGTGATTGTATGAGTTTCACCGAAAGCAGTTCTCATAGTAACCGAGGCTTCAGCACTTCAATTGTCCTTTTTCTTCCGTGCTTCACCATTATTAACATTAACATCTTAACAATAACAAAGACTAACAAGTAAGATGTAAATTCAGTCGCAACATCAAAAATTTACAGATGCGGTCCACCCCTAACCATTAGTGTTGTAACAATCGATAGTTTATGCATAATAAATCGATGTTGGCGCAAAGGGCTGGGAATCTCGGAAAGATTAAACATTTCGCGCGAACACTATTAATCAGGATAGCCGATTGCACTGACTAAACATGACTAGAGCTGGAATGGGAAAATTTTTATCGATATCGATGTTTTTATTTATACGTATCAATTAAATTTTATGTTTTGAAAGCTTTTGGCCCAAATTGTACATAGGTTAATGAACCTTCAATTGCCCTTGGTATGATATGATACGTCAAAAATGTTTTATCACATAAAAGTATAAAAATAATATAAACTGCATAAGAATAAAATAATGCACATGTGAATATAAAAATTTGAGTATAAAAAAGTTTTCTTTTGAAAAGAAAATGTGACCTTATACTCCAAGGCACCTTAGAAGCTAGATACGATACAATAACTGCAAGAATTTCTTAGACTACGCGAGAATTATTCGAAAGACGCGCGAGCAGTGATGGGATGAACAAGTTGTGGGCGTGGTGGTGAGCTACACGCCTGTCCATAATAATTGCAGTGCAACTTAGAGCTTTAATTGCAAAGATATGACGGGCACGGCCATTGCGACCGTCACTCTGAGACATAAATTGACAAGTCCCATATGCCTGTAATTTCACCAGCACCCTTACCCTTCAAACCGGAACGCAGTATTGCTCACATTATTGCTTGGTGGCAGAAATAGGTAACTCATTCTCAAAGGCGCTCTATTGCTACTAAACCGCCTTACATTTTGGGCCACTGCCTCTTGTAAACATTACCTACTTACTTACGTTTTTCAAGTTTTGAACCTTTTTAATACAGTTGCTCAAAACGTGATATTTTTCGTACTACAAATCGTGCCGAAAGTTGGAATTTTCGCACTAGTGCTTTTTACTTTTCCATTTTTTTTAAATTTACTGTTATTTCAAATCTTAAGCACAGAACTAAAGAAGTTGTATATTTATTTACAAATACTATATAATGAACGTATCGAGTGGAGGTCCACAGTCTCTGCCTACCCCTGAATGGGTGACAGGTGAGATTTTTACGTATATATTTGTTCTATGTATTATAGATAAATTGTATCTCACTACCGTACCGCACGGGTTCCTAAAGAAGTTTAAACAAAAGTATCAGGACTTCATAATAAGAAAAGTGGTTACAGACCGATATTACAGAA
Organism: Hyposmocoma kahamanoa; assembly: GCF_003589595.1. Taxonomy (NCBI): domain Eukaryota; kingdom Metazoa; phylum Arthropoda; class Insecta; order Lepidoptera; family Cosmopterigidae; genus Hyposmocoma; species Hyposmocoma kahamanoa. Next base: position 9,126 of record NW_020654012.1, read on the forward strand.
AATAAACAAAAATAGCACGTTAGAACTAGATTTCCATAGAGTTTTAAATAATGGTTGCAGTGGTTGTATTTCATTATTTTAATTTACTAGCAGAAAATGAGTTTTTTTTTAAATACTGTTTTATTTTACTTTCAATGTAGTTTTTTCGCAAATGTATTAAAAAACGTCGTTTGATACACGTGCGGATTTGTCATTTTCACTTGTCTCGCGTCTTGACCCTCGCCTCTGGCTCGGGCCAAGAAGCCTCGAGACTCGTAAATAATGACTAACTTTCCGCACTTATATCAAAAATAACTATTTTCAACTTTTTTTACATACCGCCAACAGGATTCTCATCGTTGACCTGTCAATTTAAGATAGACAATCCACAAAATAACAACAAATTTTATTATCGATAATAACTACGTGATAGCACTATCCAAACCCCAAAGGGTTCGAGAGAGCGTCCCAGTTAGTGTGAACTAAATGAATCGTTAATAATGCAAACTTAACACACGACCTTACATCGATGCTGACATCAAACATTTACTGTCTTACAGTTAACAGTTGAACTCCAATTATTGGAGTAATTTTACAAGAATCTCAACATATTTAATTGTAAATAACAGCTTCTTGTCACTAACAACTACAATTTGCATTCGACTATTTTTCAAAAGGAACAGTGAGCGGTGATAATTCAGCTTGTACGGGTCAACGTACATTATTGTGCAACTGACAATATGCAACGTCGCACCCTACATTGTGCACGTGCAATATGTATAAATTATAATTTTCAGTACAATAAAGTTACTCCGTGGTATCGGTCGAGTATTATTTCTACAGCATCTTTGACATCTCCCTGCATCATCTCGCTGATATCACCTGACATATTCTGACACATTACTGTACGAGACAAGCAGCTCGTACACAGCTCAAAACTTTTTTCTTTTTTTATATTACTAAGTGACAGGACGAACGAGTCGTGCACCTGGTGG
>NW_020654013.1:0-10398 GCF_003589595.1 Hyposmocoma kahamanoa
TCTTTGTTCAGCGCCCTAACTTTAAATTCCTAATACGACACAACGTTAAATTTGTCCCATACCTGATTTAAATTACTTCTGCTAGGTCAACCTCGGGCAAGTCACACGTCAGACATTTTATGAAAGGTAAATATCATTGCAATTTTATTAAAAAGAGGAATTTGACTTTATCGGTTTTTTTTCATCCATATTTGAAAAAATTAGAAGTCATAGATAATATTTAACAAAATGGCGGACTACAGCTTATATCATATTGATGGTCTAGCGCACACTTGCACTAAGTGCACAATTTCTCATTTTTTGTTTTATCGGTGCTATTTGTATTAAATGTCACCCTGTATCGCTCCCATCAGAACTCCAATATGTTGTTTCTTTCTTGTAAAAACGTCGCGCCAAGTAAACTAATGAGGTCAAAATAGGACTCCAACAGCAAAATAAAATGTTTCTTTATTTAGATATTAATTAATTACCCATTAATAAATTTAACGTCACTTATTACATTATATTGCATTACATTACATTACATAACAATGAAATTGAATTTTACTAACGGAAAATTTTATATTAATTGAATAAATTATTAAAAAATAAATTCACATTACAAATAATAGTATAATTGCGAGGATTAATTTATTTACATTTTAAAAATGGTTGGAATAATTGAAGTGTTCTTATTTTTTAGGGAATTACTTACTATCGACATTTAGGTCAACTGATTTTTTTCCATACAAAATTATTTATTGCTACGACACAGAGATACTAAACTCCCATAATGTTGAGAATATTGGTCACAATTTGTGCACAATCATGTTAATAAATTTTAGTACTTAAGTGTTACTAAAACAAATGCAATAATTGCATATTATTGTATAATTTTTAATTACCTAAAGTATTAAGCGCTACTACCCATGTGTACTCATATGTGGTTTTCATTTTTATTGACCGAAAATTCTGCAAGCCTAGCGTAAGAGCCTTTGAGTTATAAAGTATAGTTACACTATTTTATAAATGCTATAAATCCGTCATACATAGCAAGTTGATTCTGGAATACGAAGTCAAACTTACAAATTATTCTACACTAAGATTTCCAAAAGTCTATTTAGTACAAGTGTATGCTACACCGTCAATATAGACGATATATACCGCTGTCGTAGCTTTTTACTCACATCCTATACACCCGATAAATCGACCCGATACATCGGAACCGCTGTAGGAATTTATCACCGGATCTGCAGGCGGTCAACGCCGTGATCGATGACGTTATGTAAATTTTACCTATTTATTGTTATTTTGTGTTGTATTGTTGCTTTGTATTGTATTCGATTTCCTTTTGTTTGGTGAAGGGTCTGACGATATTAATACGAGGGTTGAATGAGTGATGGAAGAAATGTATTTTTCAATGTTTAGAGTATTGGAAAACATTTTGGCTGTTCTTGTTACATATATAAAGTAAAGCAATTTATATGCTTACATAAGGTTCCTATTGATATCCCAACTTACTATCTCAAAGTTTTTGTGTACGTAGTTGATAAAAACGCAGATTGCTTCTTTTGCAGGTTGTTTATTTACAAAGAGGAACCTCCTAGCATTTCCTACTCATTCTTTTCAGGGAATTTGACTTATGAATCAATATCTAGTAGTTAAAGTCGACATTTGTTGGAAAGACATATTCTGCCTATAGCCGGCCTGTCTTTTGTTTGTACATTTACTATCAAATTATTCAAGTAAAAATCGCTGCGTCATCATCGTCATCAAACAACGCCTGCGGCACAGCGACAGTAATGCCCTGAAGCTGATTACATCTTTCTTCAATTGTTCTAACCAGACGCAATGAAAGTATTTAAAAAAAAAGTCTATTTTTCCCCTCGTACTAACCAATATTAACATACAGATTATACTCTGTCTAGCCATTTATTTAACCTTTATATATTTTTAAATATTTTATATTTAATTTTAGTGAAGCAACATACTCTTTAGCTCCGATATTTATCGACTCAACAGAATATGTAACGAAGATTGTTCAAGTTGATAAATTTTGGTACCAGTCTGATAAATTATTAAATTATAAATAATGATAATAAATTCTTATTATTTATTATAATGAATTGTCGAATTCTCTCCACGTGCACGGGAATCATGACTTGAATCCCCATTAACGTTAATTATTAATTCTAGGGTACACAAATTGTCAAACGCAACATCACGATCCCAATCAGACAATATCTACTTTTTTAAACCCGCTCACATTCACGATTAAAACTTCTTCATAAATAAAATCGATTGTTATAAAAAATCGAATCAGAAACGCATTAGGGCATCACTAATTGATTAGAATTCGAGCAGTCAAAAGTTAAATGAAGGGTTAGACGGAGTATAATACAAAGATCGAACACAGAAATTTTTTCGACCCAATTTAAGTGGGACCCACGACCATACTGCGCCGTAGTACTGCTCTTACCAACTGAACTACGGGTTAAGTTATCGATTTGTCGAAATTCTCCTATGTGTTTATGTTAAAGATCTTTGTATTTTTCGGCATTTTGAACTGCTAGTGACATCTAGTTAGAGATTTTAGAACCTTCTTCATTACCGTAATAAAACCACTGGAGCTATTTCACAAAAAGTCTCAATAATCTATATTTAATAATAATATTATTGAGTGACACCACGAACCAAAACAATAAAATTAGTTCTACACAATGTGTAGAAATGGCGTTTTGCAGTAGAGATGGGGATATATACATTTCTATCACCGTGACTATCGTCCCAGTTACAAAAAATCACAGTGACAAATCACAGTGATTTTGTCACGCCTGTCACTTATATTACGATGTACGTTTTTGGCAAGGGGCAACTTTCTGATAGAAAAGTCTTTATAGAATAATTTATTATTCCCTTAACTTTGAAGTAACGTTTAATTAATTCCATTTGAAAAGTTGATTCCTTCACCTTCACAACTTTACAGGCTTAGAGCTCGCATTATTCGTTAATAAGACCACGCGGCGTGTTTATTGTTTTGGATCGGCTATGTACAATTATATTATTTGTATTTACACGGTATTTACACTGTCTAATTATTTTATGTTCATAATTATACGTCAGAAAAGTCGCCAATCTCTATAGAACAGAGATCGCCCATGATTTTGTTTGTAAAATACGTCGTATGTCGTGATGTAAGTGACAGAGTGAGTGATAGTTAGCGGAACGGAGATACTACCTATGTGGTTATGGAACGTCGTTCCTTCGTAAAAAAATCACGGTGATACTATTTGACGGCTAATCCCTGTGATTTTTTCATCATGACGTTATTTAACCATCCACCTTTATCTAATTGCCGAAACTCTTTCATAAGCTGTAATTATGCTAATAAGGGAATTATTACATTACACTGACAAGTTTATTTTAAAACACAAATGCTGTTTTTATTAAATTAAAATATTTACTATGAAAATCAGTTAATTCGTTTTGTCGTCAATGTGAAGCTAGATAAAAGATCTATATGTTACAAAACGCTTGGAGCAATGTAACACGTCATCTACAGCATCGTAGTTTTTGCGAATATTGCAACTGATGCCTAGTGATGTAACTACATACTTTTTCTAATCATAAATTAATAACACAAATGTTTTGTGCGTGCAACAAATTATGTGTGTATTTGTATTATCTATCATTGTTATAATATAACACAACACATTTATGTCCGTAATATATCAACATTTCACCAAATTTGTCGATGTTAAAAACAACTGGATATCTGCAACAGGCAAATGTAACTGGTTTCTTACAAGCTATAGTAGAATTTATTTAGGACATTTTAATAAAGATGACTTTAACCCTACAACAATATGACTTTATGCCTACAAAAATAAAATTTATGTCATTTTACGACAAATTGTCGATACCCGTTTTTGAAAAAGCGTTGCTTACATTTCTGTTGCCTATTTATTTAGATTTCTGTGGTTCACACAATGTGTTGACATCAGACTATCCATCTTGCGGTGAGCTTTTACTTGCAGGACTCTCTTGGGACTTGCTAATTAGGTTTCTGAAACACCTAAAGGTGCCTACATTACCTGCTTTTATTTATGGAACGGTTTTCGAAGCTCTTTTCGTTACATAGCCGTAGTCCATCTCCTGTAAGTCTGTATATGTTGTTATAATAATAAACTAAGTACTTCTTACTTCTGTTGTATTGTGCCTACTACGCCTCGTTTATAATAATAATAAGATATTTAGTCATAAGCACATATATAATAAAAAGGTTAACAGTAAAGAGTTTCGGAAATGTGGACTCTAATGCCAATGAAAAGGATGGAACCTCAGCAATGCAGCTGCTTTTCAAGTTCCACCTTCATACATGAACATCCGCTGCTGACAATTATCAAACGTCACAAGAATTACATTTTGAATTTATAGGACATGCCTAAAATTACTTTTGTTATTTCGATGAGCACCCGAGTATATATATTACACGTAAAATAACATTAAATACCGGATACAAACGGCACTGGCAAAGCACTAACAAGAATTTAATGAAATTAAACTTTTACTATTTTAGCTATTATTTTATCGGAGCATTCACCAACCTTAGTCTAAAATATACTAAATTGTTATAATAATAATAATAATAATAATAATTTATTCGCATTAAGTGTGGTGTACATAGTTGGCTTAATATATAATATTTCTATTAACAGGTTCTCACACTTAGCTAGTAATAGCATGCAAATTTACCTTAAAATGAGTATATCTATCATAATTATTAAAATATCTTATACATTTAAAATAATAAGTCTCAATAATGTCAAATTTAAACAAATACCTAATTATTTTTGTAGTCAAAAAATTCTTCAATTGAGTAAAAACAACAGTTAGACAACCATTTGGATAACCTATTTCGGAACATTGTATTTGGCGTATTTTTTAAATCAATCGGTAGCGAATTATATATTTTGACACACATAGGTAAACAGTTACGACGATACACTTCTCTTTTTATGTTGACCAGTACAGTAAGTCTGTCCGGAAACCTCGTGTTATATAAAGGTTCATGTCGTTTGAATAGTGAATAATTTTGCTTGACGAAGGTTCAGGCACTCAAAATATAAATACTAGGCACTGTTAATAAATTTAATTTCTTAAAAAGTGGTCTGCACGAAGTTACAGGTGAAATGTTGCAAATCGATCTGATGCTGCGCTTTTGAGATATAAGCACTCTGTCAATGTTATATGAATTGCCCCAGATCAAAATACCGTAAGCAATCACTGAAACAACATATCCATGATAAGCCTGAAGAGCAACAGTTTGGCTAACAGTTTTAGATAGATGCCAAAGAGCATACGAAAAACGGTCAATTTTAGTACATACTTGGTCAATGTGTGAAGTCCAGGAACATCTACTGTCTACAATGATACCAAGAAACTCTATCTCATCACTACTGTTGATTTTTTGGCTATTGTATGCAATGTTCAAGTCTATACTCCTTGAGTTTACATTGCAGAAATTAACTGCCTTAGTTTTGCTTAGATTAACGTTTAAATTGTTCAATCGTAACCAATCAATTACATCAGCAACAGTTTTGTTTAACTCCAGATTATGAAATTCTCTGTCAATATTGGGAACCAGTACGGAAAGGTCGTCTGCATACAGTATGCATTTATGCTCTGTTATCGAAGGGAGATCATTAATATAGATCAAGAATAGAAATGGGCCCAGGACACTTCCTTGAGGGACACCCATGTTAATTTGTCGCGGTTTTGACCTAAATTTATTTGTATCCCGTTTCTGAGTTAGCCTTGTCACCTCTACACATTGCTGTCTATCCTTGATATAACTGTTCAACCATGCGAGAGCTGTACCTCGTATGCCGTAAAAATCACATTTGTCTAATGGTATATTATGGGACACAAAATCAAACGCTTTGGTCATGTCAAAGAAAATTCCCGTTGTGAGTGTGCTATTATTTGAATTTTCGGTAATACTATTAACTAACTTAAAAGCAGCAGTAGTTGTCGATCTACCTTTCTGAAAGCCGTGTTGGTCAGCATTTAGTATACTGTATTTTTCAAAGAAGGCAGTAAGTCTAATGTGCATAGCTTTTTCAAAGACTTTGCTAAGTACAGGTATTAAAGCAATTGGACGATAGTTATTTATATCCTTTTTGTCACCTTTTTTGTGAATTGGCGTGATGACTGTAAACTTTAGTTTATGTGGAAACACTCCTTCTGTAAATGAAATATTAATCAAGTGACTCAAAATTGGGGCTATGGTAGAAGCGGTAAATTTAATTACAGAAGTAGGTATTTCATCATAACCAGACGATTTGGTGTTGTTTAAGGACTTTATAAGATTTAGAATTTCGTTTGGAGTACTAGGGTAAAGGAAAATGCTGTGCGGCAACCTGTTCATCCCATTGATAGTTGATTTATTTATCACATTATTATTTGTAAGTTTTGTAGTAGGTGTGTCTATTAGACGATTACTGAATGCTTCGGCTATGTCAGTAGGATCATCTAATATCGTGTCATTATGAATAATACTTTCAATTATTTTTTCACACACATTACTCGGTGAGTCACTCTTTATAATTTTCCAAGTAGCTTTGCAAATATTTTTTGAATTTTTTAGGTAAACATTGTTGGCAATTTTTTGAGATTTATTGATGCATTTTCTTAGAATTCGAGAATATTTTTACTAACACTTGTTTAAGTTTTGGTTTTGGTGTGGGGTACACGAACTTACCATTTCTTTCCTGTACGTTTGGTGTACCCTGGGCAACTGTACGTCGATTTGCAAATCCTTTAACCGTGATGGCAAGAATTATAGTATATATCGATATGATAAGACGTCCATTATTACTAAAGCTATGGATCCAGGTGGTCAGATGGCCGCAATAAATTATTATTTTATTTTAAAAAGATTTGGAGTAGAGCTCCTTATAAGATGTTTAAATTAAATGTTGTAATCTTAGAATAATAAAGCATAGAAACCTAGTCCGCACACGTTAAGTGAGGCAAATTGAAGCGCTCCCAATGGGCCTACACGAGCGGGCGGGTCGTCAGTGCTCAAGGTCAACTTGCACCGCAAACAGCTCAAGAATTTTAGCTAAAAACGACGAAATGTGCGGTAAATGAGTGTAAAAATACGTCAGACAAACATAAAATAGATACTAACATCACATTCCACAAGTAAGTAACGCGTTTCAACTTGTATTTTTATATAAATATTCACTAAAACCGAAAATTAACCTACTACTAAAACTAGCCTACATGAATCTGATTTTTGCCTCACTTGTGACAGTTCGTTTGATATGAAACTATCATTCTACGCGTTATTATTCTAAGGTTGTAATAATAAATGTATTCAAATGTATATTTACAAAGAGTAACATCTAGAGCTTCTTGCTTATTCTTCTCAGGGGAATCTGCCTTACGAGTGAACAGAAGAGTTCAATCAGTATGAAGAATTCAAGTGTAATTTCAAATGAAATAAAGGTTAGTTGACTTTGTGAAAGAGTTCGTCTAGGGAAGTCTGCCACCTCAGGTACCTATTACTGCTGTAATGTGAGCATTACTGCGTTTTGGTTTCGAAGGGTAAGGGAGCTGTTGAAATTACAGGCACATGGAGCTTATCAACTCAGGGTGATGGGCGCAGTGGCAGAGCCCCAGACCTTTGCGTTTTAAAGCTCTGAGGTGCACAGCAACTTTATTATTAAGAAAACATTTTTATTTCCGTTTTATTAAAACTTTTTAATCAGCCACTCCATGCAATGTTAGCATTGACTTACAATTATATGGACGTCGGGTCCGCGCTAAAAAGTGTCCGAACTTATAGGGCGTTAAAATCGTATACAGAGCGTCATTCACGCTTTAGTCTTCGTTTGTTCGACTGACAGCGAAGCAAGCAAAATTAGACAGTACTGCGATGATATTACAATTTAAATTCAACGTTTTAGCTTTTTCATATTCCTTTACATGTCACTACGTTTAAATAGGTTGACTTGGGACATTTTTTTCGTGGTTTTCGTATTAGACCCGTCGTCCATTTATTTGTAAGTCAATGAATGTTAGTTATAAATTTAAAAACTTATAATAATAACAATAATAACGCACACACTCAACATAGCCCCGCACTAGGCCATAGACAACCATGAATTACACCCAAACTCTGCGTGGCTGTCCGGCATGGTAACCATTCGGCCACAGAGGCAGTTAAGACATACTTATAGACACGACTCGCATTTGATTATATATTTTTCGATAACGAATTGAGATTTGACCCCGCTATTGTGATCTGTCGAAACGGCCATTATAGCGTGTTGAAAAACAAATATGGCTTCCACTTTCAAAATCCATTTACCAATAAAACAAAAAACTATCTGCCAATAGTAAAACTAACAAATCGAATGACGGCACCTATAACCTAGCTTGAACAAGAAAAAACGTTCACCCACCATTAGCTTTGTCGTCGGTACATCACACTGGCAAACGGGGGCCATCAAAATCTATGGCCCGGTTCGGGCGCGGATCCAAAATGGGAACCAATGACATGGAGAAGTCGCACAGTGCATCGGTTTAAAATTATTACTAGTAGAGTTAACTCTGTCTAAAGCGGTAGTATCACAGTGGGGAAAAAATTATTTATCAATTGAGAGGATGGCGGTTAGAAATTTTGCTTTTCTTGTGATACCAAGTGACCAACAAGTCGTGAGTCTGGTGTAAAGCAATTCGCCTACCCATAATAGTTGCAATGGTAACCTATCACAAACTCGAAATAATTTTCCGAAAGAACGTTTGTTCGAATTTTCATTACACCGAAAACCGAATTATAACGAAACCGTTGTTCTTTCAGGGTATGTTGTACATTTATCGCAAAGACACGATTAGGTTCGGTTAGGTTGGTTAAGTTTCACCTACCGTCTTGTGCAGGTACTCACCGGACACGGCTGTTTCGGTGACTACCTGCACAAGATCGCACGGAGGGAGGTGACCCCGGAGTGTCACAAGTGCGGCGCTGCTACAGACTCGGCGAGCCACACCTTGGAGGTGTGCCCGACCTGGAGCCAACAGCGCCGGGATCTCGTAGACTAATATTACTAGTGCAGCACAGTGAGAGCCATGCTGGAAAACGAGAGGTCATGGCAGGTAATTGTCTCCTTCTGCGAGGACGTGATGTCGCAGAAGCAGACGGCGGAACGAATCCGCGAAGACAGCGCCTTCTCGGACCCCATTCGGCGTCCACGACCTATCAGCGGAGGTCAGCAGGGTGCAGTGTTGGGAGACCCTGCACCTGCATTGCACAGGCTTCCTCCTCAAAGGCGAACCGGCGCCATCGAAGTCGCGGTAGCATCTGAAAGGGACCCCGCAGGAACATCGTGAGGTTTTTAGTGGGTATGCTCCGACATAGTCCCCAGGAGAGAGTCCCACATATCCCCGTCGTCTTCCAACGGCGGGGAATGCGTAACGCATTTTCCTCAAGGTAATAAAAAAAGGGGTTAGGTTAAGTTAGGTTTAAAAGAAAAACATTTTCCTCTCAAAATTACTTTCGAGGTTATGAAAATTCGACCAAACGTTATTTCTGGAAAATGTCATTTCGGACTATTGATAGGTAACCATAAAGTTGAAAAGTCCCACGTGCCTATAAATTAATCAGCACCCTTATTGCCTTTCAAAGCTGGAACGTATAATGTTCACTTTACTGCCTGGCGGCTGAAATACGCACGCAAGGTGGCGGTATTATGAACGTACCCTTTCACAAGGAGCTCTACTGCCATTAAAATATATTTCTATTCTACGTATATATATTTATATTTAGTACGTATTCGTACTAACCTTACGCTAAGGTTGCAAGCAGATAAACAGCATACAGCCGCGACAATTTCAAACAACGGTTGCAGTCAATGTCAATTGTCCGAGAGTCAAAAGCAACAATTCACGTTCTTAAGAGGATGATCTTTTTGTGTCTAAAACAATTTGATTTTATTCAGAAACGGCAAAGGGTAACAATTACTTTGGAGTTTAATTCATCATAATACTAAAACAAAAAAGTGATAGCTGAAACTTTTGTCAACGTGTTTGTGTGACAAATACATTGCCTTACAAATAAATGGACGACGGGTCTAATACAAAAACCACGAAAAAAATGTCCCAAGTCAACCTATTTAAGCGTAGTGACATGTAAAGGAATATGAAAAAGCTAAAACGTTGAATTTAAATTGTAATGTCATCGCAGTACAGTCTAATTTTGCTTGCTTCGCTGTCAGTCGAACAAACGAAGACTAAAGCGTGAATGACGCTCTGTATACGATTTTAACGCCCTATAAGTTCGGATTAAGTCGGAGTAAGTCAATGAACAAATATGATAAAAATCTATTTGATATGAAAAACGACATCGTAATA
>NW_020654014.1:0-13143 GCF_003589595.1 Hyposmocoma kahamanoa
TCGGATATTAATGATGACATTACCAAATTATGAATTTTTACGCGCCGTTTGAATTTTTATTAGAACTCGATTTGGGTAGATTATCATTCATAGTTGACTACCTGGTGCGACGGTCTAGTGTGTTAATTTTTATTATGCCACAGGGCTAACCCGCATGGATCCCTATGTACGCCTGCGCGTGGGTCACTGCATCTATGAAACTCACACCGATCCCAGCGGTGGGAAAACGCCGCGATGGAACAAAGTCATTCATTGGTAATATATATTAACAATTTTATAATGATTTACAAATGACACCTCGTGCATTAATTACCACGGACTCAGTTGTCGCAATTGCAAAATTGTGAAGATTCTTTTTCAGTTTTATTTTTAAATTTAGAATAGAATGGAATTAATTTATTATAACGCCACACAACACAATATATATATCATAACTTGTCAACTTATGTCTCAGGGTGATAAGCGAAGGTGCAGTGCCCCTCTTTGCGATTTAAAACTCTGAATGGCACTCCAACTGTTATGGACAGGCGTGTAGCTTACCACCAGGCTCACGACTTGTTCGTCCCGTCACTTGATATCATAAAAAAAATGCTTTGTCTTTTATAAGGCAAAAACTTACCTTACCTGTGTACCTTCGGACAACGTTAAAGATGCTTCGGGGTTTAGTTATGATTATTGCTAACTTTTGATGGAATAGGCATTTTAATTTTAAAAAAGCAATCATACGATTGCTATACAGATTGAATCTATACAGATTAATTTTAAAAATTAACATCTGTGTTCCAGCCTGCTGCGGCCCGGTGTCAATTCGATATACCTGGAGATTTTCGACGAGTGCTCGTTCACAATGGACGAACTAATTGCGTGGGCGCACATCACCATTCCCCAGGCTGTGCTTAATGTTAGTTTCACGGCTTAGACCTTACTTAAATCCTTAAGTCAAATTTTTGTTATTTAAAGCTCTAAGTGGTTCGCATAGAGTTTTTTATTTAATTATTCACATGAATTGTAATAAAATGGACAGAAATAATGACTAAATAATTTTATTGAATGTCGGGATGTTTGACCATGATGATTTCAATTATTTTATTTTACGGTTTCCTAGAAGACGTTGGAACGAATCCGGCCTTTTTCCGGATCTTTGTATTAATAATTATAACAGAAATATTGAGAGTGAAAAACAATTCTGTTACTAGTGAAAAGGGGTACAAGTGAAAACAGCCAACTTTGGAAGGAGACGCGAAAAACAGTTAAAACTGAATATGATATTAAGCTCTTAAGTGTTTTTCGCGTTTCCTTGTAAAGTTGGGTTTTTTTACTTGTGCTGCTTTTCACTAGAGCCATGGAATTAGTTATTAATAAAAATGCGTCGCTGCAGCATTAAAGATGTGGCATTATTAGAAAAAGCGTAAATCAACCGAAAGTTACATTACACACGGCATGTGTTATTTATCTGTCTATAAATAAAACAATAGCTCAAATATCTTAAGTAATTAGATTTATATATGTAGTTTATTCATAAATCTACCAAATTTTGCTTTGATTATTTTAATGGTACAGCAACTGTTATGCATAGGGGTGTCACTTACTTAGTCGTCCCGTCACTTATTTATTATAAAAAAAGTAATCAGCGTATAGAGTGACCTTTTTAATATTTTTTATTTTTTTACGAAAATAACATATTGTCGCCTTACTTTCTTAAGCTCGTATCTTAAAGTACAAAGTTACTGAAACGCAAAAAATGTTTTGTATATACAAATTTTGCAGCTTGATTTCAAATAAACACTCTTGATAAGAAATTTGAAATAAATAGAAAGTTTTGCCATCATCTTCTGAATAATCACTCTTTATAAGATACGTGTTTTGAGAAATTAAGTTAAGTTGAATTGATATTCAATTATTTTTTGTGAAATTACTCCACTAGTTTGTTATAATTATTAATACAAAGATCGAACACTCAGAAAAAATTGATTGATTGAAATTGAAAACGTGATTACTTGTCAAAAGACTACTGCTTGTATAGGGAGCATTTACATACATACATATAGTTATTTCCTGATGCGTACCGACAGATGATGATGATAAATGGCTTTTCAGGGTGAGACACACGAAGACTGGTATCCGTTGAACGGCAAGCAGGGTGACGGACTGGAAGGCATGATCAACCTTGTACTCAGCTACTCTGTAAGTATATTAAATGTTGGGATTCTGTTTGAATAATAATAATAATAATTCTAATTTCGACGACCTCTGTGGTCTAGTGGCTTGCACACCGGTTTTCGTGGTGTTGCCATCTCCGGGATCGATCATCGGCCGGGTCAATGTAGAAAAACTAACTTTAATTAAGTTTTATTGAATGTCAGGGCCGCGAGGTACCTTTAAAGCTACCAGCCGTTGACTTAAGACGTCAGTTTAATAATTGCTGAGTGAAGAAAAACTTTCATAGGTTTTTAACAGATGGCGCTACGGCATGAAGTCGTTAAAAACCAAAACAGAGATCTGCAATAAGCACATGGAAAAATTCTTGAGGTCCGTTGGTTCGTGAGGTGGTTAGCATAGCGTCTGGTACGGTTTGCTAGGGGACGTTGGTTCGAATCCAGCCGGATCGAAGTGATTTTTTAATAATTTTAAAACTAACTTTTCTATATTGTCTCTGGTCTGGGTGTTTGTGGTAGCGGCGTTGTTTCTTATTTCCATAACACGTGCTTTAGTTACTTAATTTGGGATCGGAGCAACGTACGTGATGTTGACTAATATAGAAAAAAAAATGTGCCAGACAACCAGCCCAGTATTATAGGTCTCATACTAGTGAACTATATGTATACTATGAATACCAGAACATCTCTCTTGGGCACTTCTCAAAATTAATTTTCCAAAAAGTAAAATTACAAAAGATATAAAATGTTATATGTCAATAATAATTGAGCGTACTAATTACGTGTGTCCGTAATGGTTTTGGTATTTTCTTTTTTAATTTTATCTATTTTTTATTTTTTAAAATTTTGGATGTAAGCAAAGCAGAGATCGTGTGCTTTTAGGACACTACGGTATCAAAATCGTTAGGGAAACCTTCCGTGCGTCTCTATCGATTGTAATTTGACAGGTGACGGGTTCATAAATATAAAGGGCGATGTCCGATGCAATGTGAATGCATGCCTTAACCTTAAACTGTCATGTCCATAAGCTACACATGGCGCATTTTAAAGCCCATAAGACCTAGATTCTGAATCTATTCCTCGATTTTCATGTAAAGCAACGGATTTTTATATTTTTATAAATAAAAAAACTACTTCTAACATTACCTGTCTAATAATCGAACAAACTTATAGAATTACATACTTATTGTATATTGAGGAAAAAAATAGAATTCAGTAGGGAAGGTCTTCCGCCTAGTTGTAATCTCTCCGAAAATGTTTCCTTAAAAATAAGATACATGGCAACTCACACATCTGGCAACACTGAGCATCTGGAATAAAATAAACTGCAATCTGTCACCTTTCGTTGCCATTCATACAGAACCTAAAATGCAACAAATGACATTTTTTTTTTCATTCAAAATAAACTGCTGCTTTGGTGGGTTCTAGCAGTAAGCATAAATAATACTAGAGACGCAATGTCCTACAAACAGTTGTCTAAAATGTGGGACCACTTTGCAAATTTAAAGACAAATCTTTGAAACTGATTAAAATTTCAAAGAAAAATATATTTGTCTCGTTTTTTCTAATGTCAAATTTATTATGTCAAAATGAAATCGTCTGCTTGAAGGTAAAACCACTTAAGTTACATTCCACCAATCCACGAAAAATCTCCAAATTATGTACCTGTTGTCGCCACGCCTAAGGTTCAATCATAATGTAAACTACATATGCGACATTCTTTCTATCACAACAACCTTTAAATAGAGTAACTTTCTTCATGTACACTTCTTTTAACTCCATTCTACTTCATAGGATTACTGTAATGGTCCTAAAAGGTCCTTGACCTCATATCGATCCCCCGGATCTGAACTAGTGGGATCCTCTGATCCTTATGATGGGCCTCCCACACACCCCTGCAACCCTTCCTCTGCCACCGCTTCATGCCGCCTTATACCTTCATTACAAGTGGCGGTCTCATTCTAATTCTGTTACTGATTCGTCATACTCTATCTTCAGGCTGTCTAGTCAACAAATACTGTATCTACGTTAGTAATAAACATTGTGCAAACTTACCAACCGTAGTGTTGACCAACCAGTGCACTCCCAGCAGATGCCTGATATCTCACCTTCATTTGAGATGCCTGTACTGCCGTGTTAGTCTTAGGTATCATAACAGACTAAATTTATTAATGCTTGATATTACAAAACTAATACTAAATCGCGACACTTGTTGTAAGAAAATCACCATCTTTCTGCAAATAAAACCACTTCTTGAGTTTATAGCTTTCTTGTTATTGAGTTTCACCTGCAGAAAGATAGTGATTTTCTTTCCATAGCTATATAAAGACTTTTTGTAGAAAATGCCACTTACGTGGTTTTACCTTTAAACAGACGAAATAGTCATAGTGTATTAAGTGATACGACCAGTGTTAACGGTTTAGAAATAATTTTCCCTAATTTCTTGAAGCCTCACTGGTGGAAAGAGACAGTGGAGATACATAGTAATCAGAAATGGAATGAACAAGTGAGTGAAATATACATGAAAATGCATGAACTTAAGGGTCCACGCTTGAAATTAATAGTTCTTTCAATAAACTGTAAATATGAAGATAAGACTTTCTAATCTATGGAACTCATTGCTTTTCTAGTATTTTTCATTTATTGGATAAAGGTGATAAAAATACTGTCTTCCGACAAAGTTTCTGTTTCTATTTAACAAAAACAAATTTATAAAACAGTAGGTATTACAAATTACTTGATACACAAACATTTAACTATACTTTATTACAAATTATAAACGCCACTACACATCATTTGCTTGTTGTACAGTTGCCTTGTGTTTTGTTACTCAAAGTATCTTTTCGTGAAAGTCGTGTAATTTTTATCTACTTCACCCTGCGCGTTCGATCTTTAGGTATTCTGGGAAACAAACAAAATATCATTTTTAATAGTATTACGGTTACACTTTACGTCAAAACGTTACAACGAATAATCTTGATTTGACTACGAAGTCAAAAGTAACTTCAAAAAGGTTAACTCCAAATATTATGGGCAAATGAAAATTGATTTACTGGCAACATTGATGTTTAAAATAATATTATTTCATTTTAATTTTACGACAATCTAAACAAACAAAAACAAACTTACCCGTGGAAAGTAACCGTAGTAGTTTTATGATCATTTTCGAACCGAGAATTGCAAATTTTAATTACACATTTCACCGTTTTTGATACGTCTCGGTGACGTTGTACTCACTGGAATTCAAGATGGTGGATGGATTACGCATCTATTGTTTACTAGTATAACATCATTGGTTTCTAGACTATTATCAAAAAGGTGGTTTTAATTATTGTAGGTTAATTAAAAATTTGAATTTGCTGGACATGATAAGTAAGATGAGGGCAGTAATGGTTATCATCCTTTCCACGTATTTGTATTGCAGGTGGGTCCAGCTCCAGTAACGGCATTCCCACCGATGCTAGTGGTCCCGAGCACGGGCATGGGCTACGCAGCGATGCCTATGTACACCGCGCCGCAACCTCTGGCGGGTTACGTGCAGCAGCCGGGCTACCCACAGCAGCCGGGCTACCCACAGCAGCCGACCTACCCGCTCCAGCCGGGCTACCCGCCGCAACAGCAACCGCCACAACAGCAGCCGATTACTGCTGAACAGCTGCAACAGGTATGTTCTACTTATGCCCTATCGTCGTCTTAGAGTGTATACCTCATATGTGATTTCTATGTAATCTTTCAGGACGAAGATAACAATGTGGCGTATAATGTAGTACACGCTATAATGTTTGTAGTTAGTATTTTAATTAGTTAAATTATATCTTCAACAAAAATCAGTAAAAACGAACTATGTGGAATATGGAATGACAATAAAGTCGCTTCTTTTTTTGGAGAACTAAGTAGATATATCGAATTCGTCGTTGTTCAGCTATTAACCGCTAGATGATAGCACATTTATTGAAATTTCAATATAAAATCAAATCGTCGTAACTCGCAATAATAGTTATTGAGGGCATTACACTTTCAACGATATGCCAGAGGGTAAAGTTTAAATTATATCAACAGTCCAGAATTAGTTATTTCTTTTTAAACTTGAAACTACGACCATTCATTATAAAATTTCGCAGTGTTTCAAATTAGTAAACCAATTTTTTTTCTTCTGTGATTGAAACAGTGGCAACACTGAGTCACAAGGACTTGAATCCAAGTTCGTAAAATAAATAATCCAAAAAAAACCGACCTCAATTTTTATTGTTTAGTGTTTTATATTTACCAAGTTTTATTGTAATTGGTTACCGGAAAGTGCGCAAAACCGGACGTCCCCTAGTTCGCCGCTATACGGGACTTAACACAGGAGATAATAAAAATCGGTGCTCACTGCTTAAAGTATATTGAGAGAAAAACGCCTTCAATTGGAGCTTAGCAAGATCAACCATTAACATAATTGCTCCGTATAAAATTTAGGCGCTATTTATAAAAATATGCGTGAATATTCCGCCGGCCGTTGAAAGCTTGCCTTCCTACCTTGCTTTCAACCAGTAATACAAAAATAAATAAGGATATCTTTCCATTTGATGATTGTCATTACCAATGATAATTCATAATATTTATTTATTCTTGTGATACAACCAGTAATATTTAACTTGATTTAATATTTAACTTAACAGATCGAAGAGATGTTCCCAAGCATCGACAAGGAGGTCATAAAATCCGTGTTGGAAGCCAACCGCGGGAACAAAGACGCCACCATCAACTCACTGCTGCAGATGTCCGAGTAAACATATTACAAGTCAATTTTGCATATTCTATCATTTAATACAGTTTGACACCATTTATAAGGTCATGGTAGTCAACATAAGCACGGCTTTTAGGAATTTCGTAGAATTAATTGCAAGAAAACCATCTCTACATATTTTCATGATTGATTTATATTTTTATTTATATGCACATAGCTAGCTAATTAGCTGTTTATAATGACAAAGTACTAATGGTATTAATAAAAACAATACACGACGCCCAGTTAGTAGAACGACATGTGGGGGGTGGTGCTAATTATGATCAAAATCTACCTTTATTGATAAAAAGGGTAAGTGGAGCAACTTTGCATGTATAACTTATCAAAAACAGTTTTACAAAATAAAGAAGGAAATTTTACGAAGCAAAATAGATTTGTCAATATTTCGTACATGTAACCAAATACTGTCGTAACAGTAGAGCTCCTTGTGAAAGAGTTCGTCCAGGGAAGTGCCACCGTACCTATTTCTGCCGCCAAGCAGTAATGTCAGCGTTACTGTGTTCCGGTTTTGAAAGGTAAAGGTGCTGGTGAAATAACAGGCACATGAGACTTGTTAACTTACATCTCAGGGTGACGGGCGCAATGGCAGTGCCCCTAAGATCTTTGCGATTTCAAGCTCTGAGTGGCACTGCAACTGTTATGGACAGGCGTGTAGGTGTAGCTTGCCATCAGATGCACTACATGTCCCTTCACTTGATATTACAGAAAAAATTAGGTATTGAAGGGAATCAATAAATTTATATTATCATTAAAATTTATAAATTATAATGTATAAACAAAAATAATCACATTATTCGCAATAAGGTTAATTCAGTATTTTTTATTAATTTTTTAACCGTTTTTTCTTAATTCCATCATTTTTGAGTAACGACCTGAGATGTGCAAGCGCCCGGGTTTTAACCCGGCGCTTTGTTAATGCTGGGTTTCAATCAAAGCCCATTAATGCCCGAAATCGAAGGCAAAAAGTATTTACAACTAATTTATAATAATTTAATATTTGTTGTAAATCAAGTTGTATTAAAAAATGATATTGTTACAAAATGTTTACTGCTTTCTTATCTGGACAATTCGATTTGCCTTTCCATTATATCGGTTCGCTTTAAAATTGTAATGAAATAAATCGACACAAAAAATTGTGCACGTGAATCGATCGAATAAAAATCGATTCACTATATGCATCCTTAGTAGTGCGAATCCACAGGATTGCAATGTGGTTATTGTATGAAGATGCCTCTTTTTCGTCTAAAAAGGTATTTTTTTATCGAAATTTGTAATAAGTATGCAATTTCACTAAATTCCGTACACGCCGTTTCTGCCCACGATTTGGGCAGAAATGGGTTAAAACCCATGGGTTCATTAGGGTTTAGTCCACTGCCTATTTCTGGTTACGACAGTATTTGGTATCTTGTTCGATTTAAAAAAATCTATGTACTTTGAAAATTATAAGAGTAGAGTCACATGAACTCCGTTTTGACTGTATTGCAGCTGTAATATAATAGTCGGCATTATTACAAACGTCTGTAGCACGACTACCAACTTCAGCGTGCAATTGCGATGCAGTCCGCACTAGCAGTTGTTATGTTCCAGTAGCTATTGTATTCCAATCTCGATTTTATTTATTTTATCTAAAACGGTACCAATGGCTTATGATTATGATAACGTAAATATATCAATAATAAGCAAATAGTTTCGTGATTATTGAAATAAATAAATAAGCATTGATATGATAACACACCTAGGTCGTCAAATATATAATTTGCTATTTTGAAAACTGTTAAATAAAGTACCTCCAGTTTGTCGTACTACTATTGGATGACCTGTATGTACTGGTAACAAGTCAGAAAAAGAAAAGCAGTATTACACTTCCACCTTACTATTAGTTTGTCGGAACAAATCATTTGCGAAATTCCTAATGTATTTTAATACGTTATCCATACATTTTAATACATTAAATATTGGCCTTTATATCATGCTTTATTTTATAAATATTATTGTCATCTTGTAAAGGCTAACGATTTGTAACTGGACCCCCGTCTGTTGCGAAATTTTGAAGAACTTTTATCTCATAAAAAAACATTGATAGCTTAATAATTTGACCTACCGCCTCTTAGCAGAGACCGTGGGTTCGAATCCTGTCACGCGCCTCTGAGGTATTTTTCGTAATATGTGCAAAATTTAATTTGAAATTTACTACGAGCTTTTCGGTGAAGGAAAACAACGTTGAAAACCTTCACGTGGAAGGGTTCACAACCCTCGGAAAACGTGTGAGATCCATGCCCAGCAGTAGGACGTGTAAATGGGTTGATGTTGCTGTATATCTTGTATTGGTAACACGAACATTGATGACTAGGGTCAATATCCATTATTTCAGGGTCCAGAAGAAACTGGTTAGCCTTTACCTGTATAAGTAGCGATGCGATTGTATATATATGTTTACGAAATGAAATATAATATATGAAATCATACTATCACAAATAGATAGTATTACTTTTATTATTTTGCTCAAATTTTATTTTTTATTTTATAATTGGCCAAAAATTAGACATTCTAAAATGGTAAATGAATGTTATTCCATTAATATTAGTAGCATCTAGATAGTAAGGTGATTATTGTTAATATTAAATATGAATTTTTAATAATTATATTATTAAATGTTTTTTATTATTGTACTATTATAATGTACACGTTCTCACTGTAGTAAAATGCGTACACCGCTAGCAAAAAGAATTGTAGCCATGAGGTATTGTAGAACTGTTTACAACTGAGATTGTAGCTGGCGCCGTAAACTTGCCAGTGATTAAATGCCATGTTAAATTAAGCGACAATATATAATTATTGTGGGTCAATGAACTGTTCTACCGACACTCTGCTGTCGCTAAATAAAAAAAATACAAACGAATTTGTAAAAATTATAAATTTTTATCATGACTTCAACAACAACGTAAGAATTACATCTATTTGCCAAGTTTTATTGTAATCTGTTCCCGGAAAGTGCGCGAAAACGGATTCATCCCCTAGTTTGCCACCCTTGGAGGTGGAATATTTTCTTCAAATTTAAATGGTACCACTCCTGAGGTACCCTCTTTTCAATAAAAAAAGAATCATCGAAATCGGTGCATAAATGCCGAGTTGTCGCATAACATACATACAAAAAAAAAGTCGAATTGAGCCTTTTCTGAAATCAGTTAACAAGCTGAAAATAGAAAATATTATCTTTTGTTGTTACGAGCTACTGAGCACATTTCTGCCCTCGTTATAACTAACGCATTAACAATTTTATTATCGCTAGCGATCGCGTTTGTATACAAAATGTTGTTTCTTGTGACCGCTAGGGGCGCTGTATAATATGTTATAAAACTGTGAAGTCATTTACGCGGCCGCTAGCGACAACTGTCACAGAGAATTCATGATAAAGGCACAGCGCGTAAAGTTTTATTGCTTTCGGTACTCCTTGAGTCACAGAAAAATTTTCTGTATACACTCCCTCCATGATGTTTATGAAATTATCATGAAACGGATAATGGCAGAATTGAGACAATTAGTCTCACAAGCCATTCATTAAGAAAAAAAAGTTTTATTGAAGTTAAAGAAGACTTTAAAAAATAATAATACATTCCTTACAGTGTCGGTAAAGACGTTGATTGGCCCTTGCTACTGTTTGTTTGGAAACAAAAAATAATATTGTAATTTGTTTTGATATAATATGTATTGCATTTATTAAATTAAACTTTACAGAGCGTGTAGGAGAAATTGATAAATATTTTGCAATAAATAAGAGCGAAAAAAATTGCTGCATACAATAGTAACTCCATAAGTCGCAGAGTGAAAGATTTTACGCTATAAAAAATACTCGTAATTAATGTACAAATTATCTGAGAGAAAATTTCAAATTTTAATTCATTGATTTGGTATTATTGATACAAAAATCGAACAAATGCAAAGAAAAATTCCTTCGATCCGGTTGAATTCGAACCAGCGACTTTTTCGCTAAACCGGGGCAATCGCTCTTCCAACTGAGCTTCGACTTTACGAATTTCTCTATGTGCTTGTTGCTACTTTGTATTCACAAGTTTCTTGCTCTTTTTCTTTGAAATATATGCCATAGCCATGTAAAATTGCAACATTAGTAATTTCTAAACAATATTCGTTTTAAATTTTTATTGAATTGATATTCAATTATTTTTGTGAAATTACTTCACTAGTTTGTTATAATTATTAATACAAAGATCGAACGCTCAGAAAAAAGAATCCGGCCGGATCGAAGGAATTTTTTCTGAGTGTTCGATCTTTGTATTAATAATTTTAATAATATTTGTTGTTGCAACGTAAAGGATCGTTTACAGCTGATTTTGTGCCAAATAATTTGCCGTCAAGTGCATCATTTTGCTTATAATAATAATATTGTTGTATTTATTTATTTGTAAGAAGCATTATAACGTCAAAATAAATGACAACTTCTAAAAATTCGTATCTTATTCAATTTACTAATAGTAACTTCGCACTCTTCATCAATTTTATAGTTGTATTTTTTTATGATACCGTGACGTTTAGTGATGAGACAACAAGTCGCACGCTTGGTGTTAAGCGACACGCCTGTTCGTGGCAGTTGCAGTGCCACCCACAGGTTTAAATAGCAAACACATGAGGGACACTGCCACTGCGCTTGTCACCATAGGCGTAAGTTAACAAAGCCATGTGCCTGCACCAGCACCTTTACGCTTCAAAACCTGAACGCAGTAATGCTCACGTTACTGCTTGGCGGCAGAAAAAGGTACTTCCCTGGACGAACTCTTGCATAAGGTGCTCTATTCATACTGTATTGCTCTAAAGAGGTCGGTTCGTTATTAAATTAAATTCTTATTTCTTGCTTTTTATGATTCTTTATGTTTTATTAGTCTTGTACAATTTTCAAGCGTAATTTCCGGGCAACAACGGTGGAATTTCCCAAGTGGCCGAATTAGGCATAAAACCACGGTTTACTTACACTTTGGTACCAAAACATTGATTGATGAAAATGGTAGGACGTGTCTGTTAAAATTTTCACCGCATAGCTGACATGTTTTTGACGTAAAACATCGGTATACCGGTTGACATGACAGCACGTTTTCTACTCGTGGAAAGTAAATTTTGAGAGCGCACACAGGTGCAGTCTTAGGGGGTGCCGAAATGGTGTCGAATGCTGCTCGTGACACTTCCAAAGAGCAAAGTAAAAACGCCATTGTGTGTTACCAACTTATTTATAAATTAACGCTTCCTAATAGTAGATGGCGCTAATCCTAAACAAATTAATAGCCGGCACTAAACATGCAAATCTGAGCAATAAGCGCATTGACTTACATTTGTAAGTCAATGAGTAAGCGCCATTTAGTTGATTTGTTTGTTATCACTAGAAATTGCAGTAGCTTTGATAAATTGCGGATTGTCAATGTAAAACAAATTAGTTACAAAAATATATTTGTTACTTGTCGCGACATTTGTACTGCCATAGGTATTAAACACCCGACTACGCTGTGTTGTATTGCGGTTGGCAGTCCTGTTGAGTTATTGATCCAAGGTTTACACGAATTTTTGTTTTTTTTATTATACGAAGTGGCAGGACGAACAAGTCGTGCGCCTGGTGGTAAGCGACACGCATAGACATGCGTCCATAACATGTATCCATAACAGTTGCAGTGTCACTCAGAGCTTTAAATCGCAGATCTAAGTGGCACTGCCACTGCGCCCGTCACCCTGAGAGATAAGTTGATAAGTCCCATGTGCCTGTAATTTCACCAGCACCCTTACCCCCCAAACTGGAACGCAGATTAAGCTCCGCTGCATACGCAGTCCGCAGAATACGTGAGCTTACCGATGTTAGTACTGCTAGACTACTTTACTTTACTTTCTCATGTGGGGTAAAGCGGCAGATATTCAAACCATATTTGTATTGCAATAACGAGCGATTCGTTTTGTGTACCGTCTAGGCTCTCGGGTTTCTCTCAGAGAAAAGTTTAAGGAGACTGGTATTATGACTGTGGCATCACAGTACATTTACTCAAATATTTTATAGGCCCGTAAAACTATACATAATTTCAATAAGAAAGATCCATAATATTAACCTAAAGTCCAAACTCATGGTACCACGATTTCGTTTAACCAAGGTAAACAACTCTTTTTATGGGGAACTGTATACGTTTTTACAATAAGATTCCGGAGCAT
>NW_020654015.1:0-10442 GCF_003589595.1 Hyposmocoma kahamanoa
AAGAAAACAATAATTAAGTTCTTAGAAAAAAACATTCCAACTTTCATAATTTTTTTTCATTATAATTACACAAAAGACTATTTAATAAGTGAAAATTTGATAATTTTACCGACTTAAAAAAAGGAGGAGGTTCTTAATTTGACTGTCTTTTTTGTGTATATATTTTACGCCATTACTCTCGTTTTTGTGAACCGATTTCGATGATTTTTTTTTTGTTGGAAAGAGGGTACTTCTGTATTGGTTCCATTTATATTTAAAGAAAACATTACACCTTTAAGGATGGCAAACTAGAGGATAAATAATAAGTTAATCGATTTCAGTAAAACTTGGCAAATAAATTACTAAGTACTAGTAATTTCACGAACAAATAAGATCGATATTAGTGTTATAAAAAAAATATAATTACTTAATATCTTATTTAGTTCCAGTTTTATTGTTAAGTAAAACCAGCGTGATCTACATTTTTAGGTAACAATAAAACATTGAGCATGTAACCAGAAATAGAGACGAAATAAGGGCCATCCACCCCTGGTAACTCATCAGGTAAATGGGCCTTGTATCACTTTTAAATATCAACTCTCGTTTGCGATGTAATCACAAATTAGAAAACTGATACAGTACATCGCCAACAACTGACCTGTAATAAAGATAATATCTCTAACTATGGGGCCAGTTCCATTCGGTGGTGTGGGAAAAACAGCAAAATATCTAATTACAAAACAAACGGACTCACATTTCATCGGTAATTAAATATTAAATATGTAATTTTGCAATTTTCGTCCATTATAGCAAAGCTCAAGTTAAACTGGTCGTTTTGAAGTGAAACAATTGACGACACCCGTCAGTTTCGAATTTGGGCTGACCAATCGGAGCGCAGTGGTCACAGTAATGATTTGGCAAAATAGTTTTCAAACATACTACATTTTGTCTCTATTTCAGGTTATATACTCGATGCAGTGTGACTACAATCACAGAGTTATAAAAACGTTTTAAATTTCGTAGGATAATCAAAGATTACCTACAATTTTCGTAACAAGTGCGACACTAGCTATTACAGTATTATAAGTATTCTGTAGGAAGACTGACAGGATTTGAACTGCCGCGCCGGTTGCAGAAGTGCAGGGTCTTGGCTTGCAGTCGGCTTATTTGCGTCAGAATAGAGCGCTTTCCAATCTGTTTGGAACTGGCAACACAGTTCTTTTCTTACTGAACATTCAAAAATACAATTTGCTCGATAAACAAATTGTTTTTTGAAGTTAAAAATCTTTTGTATTTGATATGTGATTCCTCAAGGACAGTTGTTTAGTATCTAATAACTGCCTCCGGGGCCGAGTGGTTACCAAGCTGGACTGCTACGCAGAGGTCCCGGGCCGAGAGAGATATTTGTATGGCCTACACTTAGAATAATAACGCATAGAATGATAGTTTAATATCAAACGAACTGTCACAAGTGAGGCAAAAATCAAATTCATTAGTTTTAGTAGTAGGTTAATTTTCGGTTTTAGTGAATATTTATATAAAAATACAAGTTGAAACGCGTTACTTCCTTGTGGAATGTGATGTTAGTATCTATTTTATGTTTGTCTGACGTATTTTTACACTCATTTACCGCACATTTCGTCATTTTTAGCTAAAATTCTGGAGCTGTTCGCGGTGCAAGTTGACCTTGAGCACTGAAGGCCCGCCCGCTCGTGTAGGCCCTTTGGGAGCGCTTCAATTTGCCTCACTTAGCGTGTGCGGGCTAGGTTTCTATGCGTTATTATTCTAAGGGCCTACATTTATTTCTCTCGTGAGTTTGGATGTAATTTGTGGTTGTCTATGTGTGTGCCCATGGCACCCGCGATACAGGCTTTCCCTGGTGCGGGGTTATGTATATGTGCGCTTTATTATTATTATTATCTATATTGGGTAGAGTTCCCAATGAAATTAGAAAAATGAAAACTACAATTCGGGGCTAAGCCTCAAGTGACTAGGCATTTTTTAATCAAACACATGTAATGACATAGCGAGAGCTTGAAATTGCATAAGTAATGGAATTTGTGTTTGCATTTAATTTTGTGATTTAGTATTTGCGGTTGTTATGCGAACCGTACCGCGCTACACTTGCAATGCCGAGCTCTCGCTAATGTCACCATCTTCCGTAACGTCGTCACTTGATATCAGGTGAGTTTTGGCCAATCGTGGGTTTATTTTTAACCGACTTAAAAAGGAAGAAGTTCTCAATTCGATATTACTTTTTTTTGTATGTATTACGCGATAACTCTAATTATTTGTGATCCGATTTTGACGATTCGTTGTTGGAAAGGTACCTCAGAAGTGGTCCCATTTAAATTTAAAGAAAATATTCGACCTCTAAGGGTGGCAAACTAGGGGATGAATGATTTTGGAGGTCTGTCTTTTTAGTACTCTGTACTGAGATTATTCAAAGATCTGAATTGCGTACATTTGTTTTTTTTTTTCTTACAAAACAACGTTTCGAGCCCTTTACAGGTTCCATGGCAATGGCTAATGATGTTGAAGATCGTATAGATAGAGGGTAGATAGAAATATAAAGTGTATATCTATCTGTCGCTGGCCAGTCAACTCGTGACCATGGATCGTGTTACTTTTTCGAAACATCGAGAAAATAAAAAGAAATCATATCGTGGTAAGGAACCTGTAATTAGTGATAATCATCTTTTAATGCTGCCATGCAGAGGTCCGGACCGGAAGAAATATTTGTATGGCCTGCATTTATTTTTCTCGTGAGTAATGTAATTTGTGGATGTCTATGTATGTGTCCATGGCACCCTCGACACAGGGTTTCCCTATGTTGAGTGTGCGTGTTAATTTAAATATCTTACTTTTAATTTATCAACATTCCTAAGGCTACATAAATTACGTATACCCTGTTTCCTAGCAAGGTAGAAGATTGAATTTAGTAGAAGAATTCTATGATTTCATATTGACAATAGTAGGTATAATTTAAAATACATTAGTTTGTTATAGTTATTAGTACAAAGATTGAACATTAGAAAAAAATCCTTGGATACGGCTGTCTTCGAACGTCTTCTAGAAAACCGTCGCAGACGCTATGCTAACTAAGCCACGAAACGAACCAGCGGACCTTACGAACTTTTCTGTGCTTCCAAGTCCGGGTATGGACTCTGCAACACTATAAACAAAACTTATGTAAAAAGATATGGGACTGTGCTTGTTGCAGATGTTTTGTGTTGATTTCTAACGACTTTTTTACCATAGCCCCAGCTATGAGAAATCTATTTCTTCACTCAGCCAGGTACTACATCATCATTCAGCCATACGACGCCCACTGCTGGGCATAGGCCTCCCCCAACGATCTCCACGACGATCGGTCCTGCGCTGCCCGCATCCATCGGCTTCCCGCGACCTCCACCAGATCGTCGGTCCACCTGGTAGGGGGCCTACCCACTGAGCGTCGTCCGGTGCGCGGTCGCCATTGAAGAACCTTTCCGCCCCAACGGCCATCGGTTCTCCTAGCTATGTGCCCCGCCCACTGCCACTTCAGCTGAGCAATTCTTCGAGCTATGTCGGTTACCTTAGTTCTCCTACGGATTTCCTCATTTCTGATTCTATAACGCAGGGAAATACCGAGCATCGCTCTCTCCATTGCCCGCTGAGTGACCTTGAGCCTTCTTATGAGGCCCACAGTGAGGGACCACGTTTCTGATCCATATGTGATCACTGGCAACACACACTGGTCAAAGACTTTCGTCTTGAGACATTGAGGTAATTTGGACGCAAAGATTTTTTGGAGTTTCCCGAACGCTGCCTTGGACTTACCTACTACAGGCACTACAGGTACTACAGGCTCTAATAATTGTAATTAAGTTTATTGAATGTCAGAATGTTTCAAGTTTCCGTGGCTTAGTTGACATAGCGTCTGACACGGTTTGCTAGAAGATGTTGGTTCGAATCCACCCGGATCGAAGGATTTTATCTAAGTGTTCGATCTTTGTATTAATAATAATAACAAACTTGTGTCGATGCGACCTCCATCAACATCTCGCCTTTTATCACCATTGCTTTGGTTCTAGCCACTTATTTTCAGATTTTGAATCGTATTTAATTCCTTTGTCTCGTTATTCTGACTTTATTTCGTGCCGTCGTCACTGTCCACTTAACGTCTCGAGCAGCTGCTCGTCTTCACCACTAATTTTGACTCGTTTACCAGTTTCCGATTTAAATCATGTAACCTAACTTTTTTTTTACAAATATTAGTTAGGTTACTTGATTTTAAAGATATATCTTTAAAATCAAGTATCAAATATTTGTAAAAAATACGGCCCGTTCGGGGTAAGTTCTTTACTGTCCCACAAATGCTTCGTAGTATTTAAGTAGGGAGTGTTTTTTAATATTGTGCCTGTTTTTTTATACTATTTTTATTGTTACAGCCTTTCTTCCTTTCTTCATCTTTACTTTGTACAATACATTCATGTGGATTGAGTAACAACCTATTGGGACTTTTGCAACCTTTTCAAACTAGTAACTAATTAAACATCATGGTGGCGAAACATCAACATATACAATAAACGTAATTAAAATAAATTGTCAAGGTATAAGATGATTGTCCGTAAAATAAACAACAATTATAGTAAATATAAAAATAAATATTTAATAAGAAGGGCGCACCGTTTGTTTGTCCTGTCACTTTGTGGGGGCGGAAGAGAAACTGACAGTGTTAAGACGTGGTAGAGTGAGCAATGTAAGTGTAGTGTGAAGGTGAAGATAGGAGAAGATGGAGACACGGAGTTGGAGGCCTCTGCCCTTGACTCTTGGTGACTGAGGACTGAGGTGCAGAACCGAAGAGCAGCAAGGTTGTAAACTGGATAGCGGGCTTTAGAGTGGAACCAGAGGGCAGCGAGGAATGAAGACGAGACGGCGGTGGTAGTGCAACAGTGGATTATATCACTTTGTACTCGGAGGTGGAGTTCCACTTCATCTTGAGCGTCGGCTTCAGTTACTCCTGCCAGTCCAAACTCATTTGGTGGAGGTGGTGAGGCACACCGTCCAGGTAGGAAGAGCGTAAACGTGAAGACCAGGTTTAGCGCGAGGCAATCGAGGAATCAGGCAGGCGCGTAAGCGAAGAAGTGAGGCCACGTATAGGGCTTCGATAAGATGAGATTTCGTATATTTACTAGATCTAGTGAAGACCAGACGCCTCCAAGGTCGGTACAAGAATGACGAGGGTTTGGTAGAGCGAGAGAGAGCATCGAAATTCGAATCGGTAATTTTTGAATTTCAAATGAAGAGCCAAACTGTGAGCGGCCAGAAGCAGAAACGCTTCTACTGCTAAGATTGATTACCAAAGGAAGAGTAATTTATAGGATAATCTATGGAAGAATAGATTGTAGAGGGGTAACATATCTAGCAATCAATGTTAACATATAAAAATACCGAGAAAAATATTTGTATGACCTACATTTACTTCTCTCGTGAGGTTAGGTGTAATTTGTGGTTGTCTATTTGTGTATATCCATGGCACCTGCGATATAGGGTTTCCCTAGTGCGGGGCCATAAAAAAGAGCGCTTTCACAATGAGCTCCACTACTACGCAAAATAAACTATTTTTGTTTGTTTCTTTCTTTCTATTAACATTCACACACAAATATATTAAAAGATATACATTTTTTCCAGTTTTAAAAGAACAAACCAATAATCCAACGGGAGACGATAAAAGTAAGTACGAGGACAAATACAGGCGCGCCTTTTCGACTATTGTGTGACCGATAACTCGAACGGGAATAAAAATCAACAAGAATATGAAATATTGATATCACATTGCGGAGTCAATGAAAGTTAAAATTGTAGGTATGAATGTAGTTGTACGTAGATAAGACGGATTTGGTCTTCAGGTGGGCGATTATTATTTTGTAGGAAACGTGAAGTTATCGGATTTCTAGTGTATAGTCTTGCGTGTGCCCTTTAAATAAACTACGAAACGATTGTAGATGAAAATTCTGTCGGCGTTTCAAGATATTGTAACCGTAAGCGCGCTTGCGCACACTTCCATCCATCTTTTGTTATTGTCCAATGGCTCTTCCATTTACACTCATCATCATCAATCCATAACGATGAGGTTCTATTTGACTATTGCGGTGTAATATATGTATATATGCTAGATAAAACTAAATTTTTACTCTTAGTAGATAACTTTTTTAATTTATAGATCAGAAAGTTGGACACACCAAGGTTACTAGACAAATCACTTCACAAACAATATCAATAACATCAGCAAATAACTTTTATGGAGAAAGGACTACTAAATATATCGTACCAAGACTAATTAACACTTTACCTTTGGAATTAAAGAAAATCATTACACCTGTAAACCTAAAACGTTTAATTAAAAGTGACTTTAAGAAAACTAGTCCGTTAGACACTTAATTTATTTTGTAATTTGGAGCACGTTGTACGAGCACGGGCTTGGTCAATATCACGCGAGTGCAAAAACTGGTTTTTGTGTTGCATTTTACGATATTTGTTGTTTGGTTTTTTTTTGCTACCGACATTGAAAATTGTTTCGTATTTCATTATTCTTTTGTTAATTTTGTCAATTCTATACTTGCAAGTAAAATAGGTTACTTTTCTGTCGTGTATATTTATAGTTTTATAAGAGGATTGTGCAACACCCAGACTAACGGTGTAGGTTTAGGGGTGCCAAGAAATCTTGTGATATAATATTTTTTAAGTGTTTGGTGAAAAAAAAAATGTATACGTCCATAAACCGCCAGTTTAAGGGCATAGTCCGCCACACTGGCTCAATGCGGGTTGAGGACTTACACGTTTTCCGAGGGCTTTGAACCTTCTTTGACGTGCAAGTTTTATCACCATGTTTTTCCTCAACGAAAAGTTTATGGTAAATTTCAAATTAAATTCCGAGAAATTCAGAGGTGCGAAATTTTAATCTAGCACAAGGGCCATAATTCCATAATTCCGCAAAGTGGTGTGGGGAAAAGTTGTGTTTAACAACCAATAGTGCAATATTATTAGTTAAAATAGTAGAGAAACACGGAAATAAACACTCCATTACACTTTGATAGATATTAGGCCATATTTTTATTTTCCGATCGTTGCTTTCTAAGCCTATTCAAAACAGGCCTGGGTTCTGCATACAGTGAAATATGTGCTTAAATAGCTGCTTAGCGGAATTTGTATCAATAATAATAACAAAGTAGTGGAATATTTTTACGATAAAAAAACGACCTGAAAAGTTCGTGAAATTACATTTATTTTCAAGTTTTATTGGAATCGGTTACTGGAAAGTGTGCGAAACCGGATTCATCGCCTAGTTTGCCACCCTTAGAGGTGAAATATTTTCTTCAAATTTAATTGGGACCAATACTGATGTACCCAACAAAAAAGAATCATAAAAATCGGTTTACAAATGTTTTTCACCAGCACCCATAGGTACCCTGCAAAATTGAAACAGATATGCTCACAATGCAGCGTCGCGGCACATATGGGTAAGGTGGTAGGTACTTTCCTGGACAAACTTTTCCACAAGGAGCTCAACTGCTACAATACATGCAGGTTTCATCACGATATTTTCCTTCACCGAAAAGTTCAATGTTCAAATTTAATTTCGCGCATAAATTCCGAGAAACTCAAAGGTGCGAGCCCGGATTTGAACCTACACCCTCTGCTTGAGAGGCGATAGGTCAAATTATTGGGCTACCACGGCCACAACATAGAACCGAAGCCGAAGTGTTATTGAGTAACTTTTTTAACACACAATTATTGAAATTAAATGAAAGATTTTATTACAGTCTCAAAAGCGGCTTCTCACGGCCCGTAAACAATCACAAAATACAACGAAACAATAATAATATGTAAAATAAAATTGATGCAAACAAATCGAACAAACTAAAACAATTACGTAGAATCAAATAAATTGCAAGTACATTATAAAGAATGGAACATAAGTATGTTCGAGTCATATAATACTGCTAGTGGCATCTGAAAGGCTGTGGAACGATTTAGAGTGATGCATAATGGACACTCAGAGAGAAGAAAATTTAAGTCAAGTAATTGAAATAATTGCAAATGTATCTAAAATCAATACCGAAGCTGCACTGTTTCGAACTGAGGCCGCTCAAATACAGGCAAATGTCCTAGTGGATATTGTACAATTACTCAAACAATACTTAAGACAAACTAGTGGTTAATTGTTATTATTCTTAGTATCATTTTGTTGTGTTATTGAAGTAAAATTTTATTAGGTATGAATAAAAAGTGGCAATCAATAAACACTTTTTAATTTTCAAATAGCATTGAAAATTACATAAATTGACATTTTGTACAATTGTTACAGACATCAGCCTGCCCATCTCCGACCATCCCATCTCAACATTTTGCCCTAGTCTTACTATAAGTGAAGGAATAATTAGAAGTTTTATAAAAGTAAACAATTCGCCGAAGGGTAACCTGTCACAAAGTCGATTTTTTTTTCCAAAATAACGTTTGTTTGAATTTTCATTACACCTAAAACCGAATTATAATGAAACCGTTGTTCTATCAGGATATGTTGGATGTTTATCGCAAAGACACGATTAGGTTCGGTTAGGTTAGATTAAGTTGGGCTTAAAAGAAAAAACAGTTTCCTCAAAAAATTACTTTCGAGGTTATGAAAATTCGAGCAAACGATATTTCTGGAATCCGAAATGACTTTCGGATTACTGATAGGTGACCATGCCGAAGTTATCGCGTATCATACATAAAAAAAAATGCAGTCGAATTGAGAACCTCCTCCTTTTTTCAAGTCGGTTAACAATTGATAAGTATCATGCTGGTATAGTAGTTCGTCCAGGGAAGTACTGCCACATTATCTATTCCTACCGCCATATAGTAATGCGAGCATTACAGCACTCCGGTTTAGAAGGGTAAGGGTGCTGGTGAAATTACAGGCGCATGATACTTGTGAACTTGCGTCTCCAACTGTTATGGACTGGCGTGTCCCTTATCACCGGGCGCACGACCTTCTTCATCCCGTCACTTGGTGTCATAAAAAAGTGAGATCTAGCGTAAATGTCTACAAACGCCGAATACATTTAAATCTCCACGTTGTTTTGAAAATACGATTTCTAATTCGAACCTGTGAACTCGCAGGCGGTTTACCCTATGGACTGTGGTTTCTGCCATAACACAACATCGCAAGTAAGATGTCTACTCAGACTGGTCTTGCACAGAGAATTCTACCAGTAAGAAACCGTAAGACTAAAGTACACATAAACCAGAACGAAATTAGCCCCAGAACGGCTGTAACAAATCAATTTAATCTGACCTAACCCCCGCGGGACAATTATCCGGTATTCAGAGCAATATCTGGCATTGTTGGCGAGGGCACCTTATCTGAACGCGGCAGGGCTATAAAAATGAGCTTATGTCTCCAGTCTGCATCTAAAAGACGAGAATTATATGGAGTCGTTATTGCGAATTAGTGAGTTTCGTTTCCTTTGTGTTCTCTAGGTTTAAAGTTTAACTATGAATTGCTATTTTGTTGGATAGTAGCTGACAATTTACAATTAGACTCTAAAACGTTGGTGGTACGGTTCCAGAGTCGCAGAAAAAGCTTTATATGTATTTTAATAAGGAACTACGTCAGTCAAATCAGTGCCTATACCATGAGATTGTAGTGACAGTTTCTTTTTTAATTTTTTTTATCGCTAGCGACAACTCTCACATAGATAAATTTTCAGTACACGTCTTATATAATCATGGAATTAATTATGCGTGAAATATGACTCGATACGAAAAAAATGCTAAGTGTTTTAAAACATAAATAGCTTTGAAGCCCAGGAAGCGCAATTTTATGCTACATACGTTGTTTTGTTGCGAACTTGGTCGCTTTTTTAATTTCTTTTTTATTTTTGTAATGAATAATTTTAAAATTTCTTTAATTTTTAACATTTTCGTATTTTTTTATATTATTTTATTTGTATCATAATATTATTAATTTTTAATACATCCGGCAATTCCCTTATTTCGTATTATTTTTCGTATTATATTAATCGGCTGTGTGTAATTACATGTTTTTTTCCTTGCATGAACTGTGTACAAATGTATCTAGTGATAATGTTATTTTTAAGTAAATGTGACTTGTGCATCTGTAATTATACCATATTCAATAAATAAATTTAGAATCTATACTAGCGCCCCACGTCGGGCGCCAAAAGAGACAAGACTCTCGTTTCTTTTCAGTGGGCTATGTGAACCTGGGGCACTACGTCACCGTATTGCAGAACAGTGGTAACTAAAGAGCGAGCCGTGAAGTGTAACCGAGTCATTGTCGCGCTGTTGACCGTACGGTATCAGTTAGTAGCATCGAGTATATTATAACCAGAAATAGAGACGAAACAAGGGCCATACATTTTTCTTTTTTCTTTCTTTTTCGTTACTCATCAATTATACATCGCTTATAAATA
>NW_020654016.1:0-12351 GCF_003589595.1 Hyposmocoma kahamanoa
GTGGTATTATTGCTTTCTGGTTTGGAAGGGTAAGGCTGCTGGTGAAATTACAGGCACATGAGACTTGTCAAGTTGTGTCGTAGAGTGAAGGGGGTAGTGGTGGTGGGTGGCATTGCAATTTTTATGGATAGGTTTGTCGCTTACAACTAGGAACACGACTTGTTCGTCGCGTCACTTGTTATTATAAAAATAAGGACGTACGTCCTTTAGACGCACCATGGGTGCGCCCGTATGTGGCATTACCATTTTCGAAAAGTAATTAATAATAACCTAATTCAACACCTATACATAACCTACCGCCCCGTGTGGCGGGCCAATACAACCTTCATGAACCGTAATAAAAACCGGCGGGCGCATGAGACAGACGACAGTTAGTACGAGTCTGCACATCGGGTTCGATCCCCGGCGGTCGGTGTAGAAACGAATACCGTCGTCGTCTCCGACGCTCGCGACGCCGTCTCATATCCTTGTGGACGGCGACAGCTGCAGGAGCTGCTGCTGCCGTTCGTGCGCGTGGCGGCGCTGCTGCGCCACCACCTGTTCGGCGGCTCGCTGCCCGAGATCCAGGCGCCGCGCCAGGAGTTCGTGCGCCTGGTGTACTACCTGGAGCTGGTGACGGACGGCATGGAGTGGAGCGCGTGGTCGGCGGCGAGGGCGCTGCCCGCCGGCGCCGCAGCCGCCGCCCGCTGCTGGGCGCGCGAGCTGGGCGCGGCGGCGGCGCGCGGCCAGCTGGTGGTGCGCCGCATCCTGCGCGGCCTGCACGCCGACTGGGCGGCGCCGGCGCTGCTGGCGCTGCCGCGCGACTACGACCGCCTCTTCACCTACTACCACGAGCGCGTGTGCCTGCAGTGCGGCGCCGTGCCCAAGGAGGCCTCCGTGTGCCTGCTCTGCGGCACGCTGGTCTGCCTCAAGCAGAACTGCTGCCGCCAGCACCAGGTCGCCGAGGCCGTGCGGGTGGGTGCGACCTTTTCGTTCTTTTCGTTTAGAATGATTTCTCCGTTACGTAATAACTATTAGGTAATCTGTGACCGCGCCGACTCTGCGCGGATGGGACGCTACATACTTTGGAAGGTTTACGTATGTAATATTGCAAATTATATTTAAACTAAATAATATCAAAATTGCAACCACGAAATGAGCGTTTCCTTACAACTTTTGATCAAACGTCTTATTTAAAATTTAAAACCGGATTTCCAAATCTTATTCACCTCTAAAATCGGTCCTCAAGGGTTCTAAAAGAGTGTTGAAAGCCCCATGGAACAACGGCTGCTTTCCATTTGAGAAGTGAACGGTTCAAATCCCTATGACGAGGCAAACCTTTGACTTTAATTTCCGAATTACTTACATTTATAAATATTTAGCAGTAACATCTCTTGCTAACGGCGAGGTCCACATTAACATGAAACTTGCACTTAGAAGAACGGTCATAACCCTTGCAAAATATTCGAAGTTTTGGACCAAAGTAATGGAATATGATTTAAATCATCTTCTTACAAGTGACCTATGCATAATATTAAAATATATAATAAGTTGATTTAGGCAGAGGTGGTACTACTAACTCGTCTAACATACTAAATTGCAATTATGAACTGCGTAGCATGCGATGGAGTGCGGCGGCGGCACGGGCATCTTCCTGGTGGTGACGTCCACTTACATCATCGTGATCCGCGGACGACGCGCCTGTCTCTGGGGCAGCCTCTACCTCGACGACTACGATGAAGAGGACCGCGACCTCAAGTCAGTATCACCGCTCCTCTATGTATTGGATCTATTCAAGAAGGCATTTTTTATTATGTACCAGGTGAAATTGTGACCTAGCGTGGGTCTACTTACCAGTAACAAACAATCTACCTTACAACAGCGCCACCTAGGAACCGTTGGTGTGAATTTCAAGAGAAATTAAGTGTTTTTATTGACGACGATTTAACATAAGTGACGGGACGAACAAGTCGTGCGCTCGATGGTAAGATACACGCCTATAACAATTGTAGTGCCACGCACGAGCGTTAAATTGCAAACATCTGAGGGGGCACTACCGCTGCGCCCGTCACCCTGAGA
The DNA here is from genome assembly GCF_003589595.1 of Hyposmocoma kahamanoa. Taxonomy (NCBI): domain Eukaryota; kingdom Metazoa; phylum Arthropoda; class Insecta; order Lepidoptera; family Cosmopterigidae; genus Hyposmocoma; species Hyposmocoma kahamanoa. The sequence continues at coordinate 2,059 of NW_020654016.1, forward strand.
CATAAGTTGACAAATACCATGTGCCTGTAATTTCACCATCACCCTTACCCTTCAAATCCGGAACAAAGCAATGCTGACATTACTGCTTGGCAGCAAAGCGTGTCAGACGCTATGAATTACCTTGCGAATTTTTCTATATGCTTGTTGTCGGATCTTTGTATCTGGTTTTTAACGACCCTGAATTTCAAGAGAAATGTTAATCAAAGTTACTATGTATTATTTATTATTATTGATACAAAGATTAAATAACACAAATAAACATTCCTTTGATCTGACTGGACTCGAACCAGCGTTTGTTGCCACACCGGAGGCGTTGTAGCACATAAGTTCTTAAGAGCTAGCATTAGTAAATGGTTTCGTGCGACAAAAATACAAAAGTTTCTTAATAATAATAAAATTACATTTATTTCTCCACAAAATATAGGAAACAATACTTTAAAACCAATAGAAAATTACAATTGAGTGATGTGGATAAAAAGGTTAAAGGCTCGGCATTGCTGATTTATAGTCTTCACCTGTAGCTAGCTAGCTATTCGCTTGCTGTACCAAGCTAACATACGTAGTATACACCAAGTAATAACCTACCTTAAGTAATAACTACTAATAAGTTAAAATTTAAAGGCTGTGCTTGTAAAGTTATCAACTGCCTCCGTGGCCGAACGGTTAACATGCCGACTGCCATGCAGAGGTCCCAGGTTCGATTCCCGGGACAGGAGAAATATTTGTATGGCCTACATTAATTTTTCTCGTGATTTTGGGTGTAATTTGTGGTTGTCTATGTGTGTCTCCATCCGCGACACAGGGTTTCCCGAGTGCGGGGCTATATTGAGTGTTATTATTATATCTTCACTAGGCTATATAAAAGATGTTAATGGTGTGCTATGGAAATGTCACAAGTATATCCAATCTGTCAAAATCCATTGGAGGCTGACAACGGCATGTTTGTTGGGGCAGACGCGGCAAGCCGCTGTACCTGAGCCAGGACCGGCTGGAGCTGCTGCAGGCGCAGTGGCTGGCGCACCGCTTCGACCACACCAAGCGCACGTGGGTGTGGCACCGCGACTCGCTCTGACTCGCCTCCCCGGACAGGTTAGCTCTCGCTGCCGGCTCGCGCTGGCTACTAACACCTATTCTCTAGCCAAATATAACTCTAAGCTAAGCTAAGTATAACTCTAGCCAAATTCGATACAGGATGTTTAATAACAAGACGTTGCTAAGCAACCAATGTTGGCATAGAAAAATAACATTTTCACCTCACTAGCTCGGAAAGGCTTTCTGTCTCATTAGAAATGCGTTTTTGCACGATAGCGTGGAAATACTTTATTAAAATCTTTGAACTTTCGATGAAAAAAAAAAGGTGATGACACGTTCAAGTAAGCGATTTGTCGTACATTACATTACCTATTTATGTAATATAAATCCGTTGGTATATTTTATTCTTCTTATTGTTTACATTAAATTGATAATGATGACATATTTGTTTTTTCAAACAAACCGACGTTTCGGGCCCTTTACAATGGGACTTGTAAAGGGCCACGGTTGACCTGTAAAGGGCCCGAAACGTCGGTTTGTTTGAAAAAACAAATATACGCGATTTAAATCCGGAAAAATAGTTTCATTTCCTATGTGTAACAATCGCGAAAACCTAAGAACTCAATAATTGTGTTTTATTAAATTATTTTCATTCGTCGAAGAACTAAAATAATTTCAATAATCACTTAACCACACAAAATAAATGTACAAGCAAGAATAAAAATTGATGAGTTGTAAATTTAGAACTCATGCGAAGATAATTTTTTCTGTTCATTAAAAAAACTGTTGATCATCAGTTTTTCTTTCATCTACCATTTTCCTCGCTATAGTGAGGTGGAAAATTTGTTTTGCGTCTAGTGCCTTGAAACCCTCGCTACGCTGAGGAATCTATTTTCTCTAATTGTAGGGGCCAATACTACGCTATAGTATTGACGCCTAATTGTTTAAATTGATAGATGATAAAAGTATAAAGTTTGTTAATAAAGTAAGAAGATACAAGGCTCGTTGAGGATGTGTATCTCTTACGTTGTTGTTACGTTAAGACATATGAATGTTCGTTAAACACTCAAGATGTCTAGATGAAGTGAATGCTCGTTTAACACTAAAATTACTTGCCTACTTATTTGCCCATGTAATGTATGTAAGCCACGGACAGTAGGGCACAAAGTAGAGCGCAAGGTAAGCGGAAGAAAAATGTGCGGTTGTAAATCGTACACTAATCTTGGCTTCCTTCGCTTGCTCGGGTTTCAATAGAAGCACTCGCGTCAAACAACAACTTTGTTGTCTTACATGACAAATGACTATTTTGTCACTGCTCATTATTAAGGCTAACCCTTCCCACGACCTGTTGGCGCAATTTGAATTTAAATAGGTAAGTAGGTATTAGATTATGTAGAAGCAATACCTACCTAACCAGTGAGTATAAACTTTGTAAAATACTTATTGATAAGTATGATTTATGAATAAATTGATTAAGTTTTTTGATACCTGTTAATATTTACCATTAGATAGCCAGGTAAGTGGTAAATGAAAAGAAACAAAGTTGTACGATTTAATTTTTTTATTAATTTACTACTTATATTTACTACTAGCATCAATTCTGAATTACAATTCGAACTCGAATGTTTGCAATCTCTGCCTTGAAATCAAAATATTGTTACGGATGACACAGTTTTGTAAATAATTAATTACTGGTAACTTTATATTGGCTCCATATTACTTACAAACTTCTAATAAACAAAATCCATCAAATACATGACTTCGAGATTAGTATTATTAATAGCCTAATCGAGATTAGTATTGTTAATAGCCTAATTGAATTTCGGTGAAATATATTGAAATTGTTGTAACTGTAAAACAGCCCGAGGTAAAAATGCTAAAAATCATACATTTTTCTTTGTTGACGTTTATTCTACATCGAATTTGGCTTGAATATAGTCAGGGCATCGGGTTTGATGATTGATTGAATCGGCAGAAATATTACTCTCTACATCAAGAACCACCATAAGCCCTGCTTTTGATTAAAACTTAATTAGTGGAAATTTTGACAACTCTCAAATGATGCGCAATATCGATCCTAATTTATTAATACGGGCCTGAAAGTAACAGCATTGTATTGACTTTGAGAAACTGAAAATGTTTACAAATTCCCCGGAATCGTTAAAACAGTTGAACGAACAATGTGAGACTCAAGTGGTATTGTTCTAACTTGGGTGACAAACACTTGACATACCCAAGATTATTCGTGTTGCCACATTTGTCGCTTCACACAAAATGTATGATATAAATATTGTAAAGAGAAGATTCTTCGATCCTACAACCTGAAACTGTAATAACATAACAGTGATGTTAATAGAATTAATTCTATTTCAGATACATCTGGATTATTAAAAAAAAACGAAAGTAATCGTAACAGGAAATAATCAACTTGAAAACGGCTACACAAATCCTAGTGGAAAAATGTAAACATCGGCAATTTATAGCAAATAATTTAAAACATTTATATAGAAGCATCAAATGCTTGTGTGCAAGATTAAAATTTGGTACGTTATTATTTCAAATTTACAATTTGTCAGTCTCCAGTTGACGTAACCATATTCCGGCGTTCCCTTTAAATCATATATTCCATTTATTACGTTTCCATGACTGATAGACAATGGGATTTTTTACTACTTGAAAGAGACGTAACGATTTTGAAGTATGATTTATGAAGTATACAAAATTTGCACAGTACGAATAATTGCTGAAAAATAATATAAAAAAATGAAACCTGTTGTATTATATTTAATATGAAATTATAGTATGTATTTTTAAATTTGCGAACTTTCGTAAATAACTATCTCTTGCCTCCAAAATTTCTGTTTTTATTCTCTTGTAAATATTATCATAAAGTTCTAATAAAGCGAGGCAAATTTTCAAGTGAATTTATGTATTAAAAAAGAAATAAAAATGATAAATTGTAACATTTCGTATATAGTTTTGTGAAAGGTATTGATTGGCACGCTCGTGAATAATAATAAAGCAGAGAAATGTATGTATCCATGAGATACTTCGACCCTACTCTCGAAGCACAAAATCCGTTTTCCCACAACCTCTCGAAGTCTCAACGAAAGGACGGGCCCGTTGGAAACTTTCAAATCGCGTTATCATACATACTTACTTCTAGCCCCGATCGACTCAAGTCTATAGATCATCCATAAAAACAGCCGTAATTACGAATTTCGTGGTTTGAGAGTAGGCCCCCCTTTTTCGGATACTATCCAGTCGAAATCAATCAAACATGGACAATTTTGTTTCCGATCTCACGATTGGTCATTTTGACACTAAAAATTACTCCAAAAAAAAAAAGAAAGTAAACGTGCCGTTGCCTATATTAATCGAGTATATAGTCAGAAATAGAGATGAAATAAGGGCCATATATTCCTGGTAACACATTAGCGATACAGCTCTTATAAATATCAACTCCCGTTTGCACTGAAATGTAGACAGGCCAACTACTGACCTGTGCGTACGTCTCCGTATATTCCAAAAAATATTCTGTATTTATTGTAATAAAGATAATATCTCTAACAATGCCGTGCTGTTCTATTCGACGGTGTGGAAAACAGCAAAACATCTAGTTACAAAACAAACGGAATCACATTTCATCGGTAATTAAATATAAAATTTTATAAATTACATTATTGGAAAGCTTAAATTAACTGGTCGATTTGAAGTGAAACAGTTGACGACACCCGTCAAATGTTTCCAACTCGGGCTAGCCAATCGGAGCGCAGGTGTCACAGTTATGATATGGCAGAATAGTTTTCAAACAAATTAAATGACATTTCGTGTCTATTTCTGGTTATATACTCGATGCCTATATCACTGTACCACTACTTAACCGAGATATCGTCTCTTGCGACACTAACAGATGTAATTTAATTTTTGACGTAAATCTGTTTTTTACTACGTGCAATTTTCAATTGATATTAATACCTTTTTCTCGTAAATTACTTCCATACGTGATATACAGGACGATACGGGAACAGAAAAGGATCTTTAAGCGACACTTCATATAACATTTGCTATTGGGTGTTTGTTGTACTTGTTAAAAAAAAAACATACGACAAATATGCAAATACTGACAAATATGATAGTTTACACAAGGATTAAAATAATAAGATCGTAGTGTGGACTGTTTACATGCGTATTTGCCGTATTTGTCGAATAGGCAAACAAGGAAATACTTTGTCACACATACTGTCTACACATGGTGATTGTTTGCCACATATATCAAATACAATTGCTTTGGTTACTAGAAATATCTGCATAGATATTAGTGGCATCGCCCATATCTCTGTTAAGTAGTTGGCATTAATTTAACTTTCGTTTACATTTTTTATGGTTTACATCCATTTGCATAATTGCAAATTAAATATTAGTTTAAAGCGTGGACAACTGCGATAGGTTCCCATAGATTTTTTAAATATTTCTAATAAGAAAATTAATAAATGCAAAAGCATTACATTGGAAGAAAATGAAATTTGCGTGTGCTCAAATGGATGACATTATGTAATCTTAAACCAGCGCTGACTTGAGAATTCATAGGACTCCTTGACGTTGATTAAAATTCTACCACGTATTGTTAGCCACGAAGTTTTTTGCAATGTACAGGCATACACTTATGTCATACAGGAAGTACATCTTTAAAAACTATATGTAATGTCGTTAATATACGTTTTTGCATATGACATTTTGTATGCCTTAGTGTGTGTGTAATATTAAGTAACTTATTTGGTCAGTGGTTAGGGTATGTTCAATTTAGGTCCTTTATTTTTAAGGGGTTTATTCTCTGCGTGCCTCTGTATATAGCCGTCAATTTTAACGTACCTTAATACCTTGTCTTCAGAAAGAAAAAAAAGTTTCTTTTTTTTTAAAGTATTTTACGACGAGGTGTAAGGAACGAACTTAGAAATATCCCATGAGTGTCTTTAGGCTGTGAATATGTAAATTTGACTTCTCTGTTAAAAACGGTTGACGATAATTTTTAGATTTAATTATTAAATTATTTTTTTTTTCATATTTTTTTATAGGATTACAAGCTATGATATTAGCCGTAGTTGTTTTTGAGCCATACCAAATACGACGTCGATTTATGCTATGGATTTATTTAGTCTGTGCTGCTGTAATTTTTGACGTGGTTTCCAAACATTTTTATTTGGCTAATTAAAGAGGGCTATATTAATCTCTGTCTTTTTGAAAACGGAGTAAACGACATTTGTAGGGTTGCCAGTTTTCATAAAATTTTTAAATAGTTATGTAGTTGTCGATAGTTTTGTCGATAGAAAGATACATTTTGACAAAAATGACTGTGAATGTTACAACGTCCTAATGATTAGTAATTGTGTTATTGCTTTCTTTATTATTTTGACAGTTGGCCTACTAGTATTGAGATAAATTTTCATTCATATATACATTTTAACAAAAATAGCTGGAATTGAAAATTAAAAACTTTTGTATTTTTCATAAACATAGTTCTTAATACAGTGTATGTATGTATGAACTTACAAACATTGACAATTCAAATGAACTTGTGCTCAGTAATTCGATGAAAGAATGTTCGGCTATTTATTCCATAAGCGCGACCAATATCCAGTCGATAGTCGATAGAATATTTATCGGCTGCAATCACTAGCTGCTCGCAAGCGGGCAACACTTGTGCACTGAATTGTCATATTACTCCGTCTTCAAAAAACACAAACTATAATAAATAACAAACTAAATATTCACACTTCAATATTCCCAACTTCTCATACTTATCCCATATTTATTACAGTAAAAAAAGTCGACATACCCAATCACGTGTATTTAATATCACGTGATATGCAGCGGGAAATTCAAATCGACCAATCACATGACTTTCGTGTGACGTTCCAATTAGCTAATGCAAGTTCAATAGACTACTGCAATATAATATCACTTGCTGACCGTATTTTTATTATATATGTATTTCTAGCCCTCAAAAGTACCGGACAGCATTGAAATTGTTTATTATGACAATAAACATTGTAATTTAATTAGTATTAAATTATAATATCTTGTTGGGAGTTTTTAGAAATCGGTTTTCTGTTTGTAAAAATATTGTATAAATTAAAAGTACATTCGAGTTTAGAGTCGACATGTAATTATTAGTGATTTCTAAATTTAGTATTTTGCAAAAAAATATGATATATGTTGTAAAGCAAGCGAGATATTTGTGTATACAGGCAAGGGTACCTTGTAAATTTTCGTCTTACATTATCACTATAGTTCATTTGTTTAGGTACTTAATTAAATTTAAACAATCTTGAGATGTCTATTTAATGAAATATATACATTTATGAAATGATTTTTACTTACCTTCGAATACAAAATACAAATACTTACCTTCATATCAAATTGCCAGCCCATTTTTATACCTATTGATTTGTAAAGCATATGTTTAAAAAAAAAAGATGTATCAAGAGTGTTTACATTTAGTTAAATACCTAAACAAATGGACTATAGTTACAGCTTTGTTTGTTTAGCTACCGTGTAACATGGTCACGTAATTACTGACAGTAGAGAAATCTCTCGTTAAAAACTCTTATCTCGACCTCTCATTGTTACTCATTTGTAAGCGATACGAGTACCTTTGAATATGTAATCTGTCCCTTAAAACCCGTATATAAGGTACCTTTTCCCCCACACATTTGTTGCTAATACCATCCGAATGGAGATCTCTAATTGTTTATATTCGATATTTGGACAACTATAGCCGTCTAGCGTGATAATTGTAGTCTTCATTAGGTGTAATTACATATGTGTGTAACACCTTGCGTCAAACGCATGAAACAGCTTTCCATCTTATCTAAAGCAAGTGAAAAACGGCACAGCGACAAACACAGCATTGTACTTACACCTATTGTCAAATATTCTGTTTGTAAAAGTAACTTGTTTATTGTATATACAACGAATGTCGACCCCTCCTACGTAAAGTATCGTATCTCGAAATTGCCAAGTTTACAGGGGAGCGTTTTTAAACTTTAGCATTTCTCAGTTTTATTCGGCAAAGCTCGTACTCAGATAGAGTATTATAAAATCCTAGATATCTTAGACGATCTATGATTATCTCTTAATCAGTCAAGTGTTACGCTCAGTGGATTCAGAACTTTAAAATGGTCCCCTGTAAACTTGGCAATTGCGACATACGATTCTTTACGTAGGAGGGGTCGATGTATCTTCAATTTTCAAGAAAGTTCAAAAACTGGAACTTTTGAGATACGTCTGTTCACATTTGTCGCACGTGTTTCAAACTATCTCAAGTTACGATTTTGAGCTTTTTTTTAATGTGATTTGTTAGAATTGCTAGACAAAGCATCGAGCCAGTTACTTAAGTTGAAGTTAAAGTAAATTAAATGTTAATACAGATGTAACACATAAACATTGGACATGAGGAAATCTTGGAAAACAATAACCTGTCCAAACGCTGTAACCGGAACTTTACCAGTCAATGTCTAACGTCAAAGCCATTGACAAAATTTCGTATTTAATTATTAATAAGATAATTCGGATATATTCGTGGTTTCCCGATTCTCAATGTTTATGCATTACATCTGTACTGCAATGATGTATTCCGTTCACGCGTTTTATTGTAGCTAGCAAAATAATATTTAGAATCTCCCGAAAGGTAACAAAAAGTTATTACCGTAGACTTTTATTTTTTGCAAAATTGTCGCTACTAATTTTTATTTTGTGGTTGAAAAAAATAATTTCGTTTGGTGTAACAATTAGATCATGTTAATGAAACCGATCGTTGCCAAGTGCCCGCAAAAGATATGTTTGTTAACACATTTATATATAACTATTGTTCATGTATATATTCAATCATTAAATTTGTTGATATTTCGAATGCGTTGATTTTTATTTTGTTACTTGACATAGCGAAATCGCAGTTTTTCAGTAACTCCCAATGCAGACTGATAGGTGCCAAAGACTGAGAGACGCATCCTGCAATACTTTACTGGCTTTTCGTTTTGTTATTTATCAACTGACAATTACATCGAATCAGCTATATCCGGCTCGAAGGACACTTAACTGGCTACTTGTTTTGTTATATATTATCTACCTGGCTGAGTAACTTCGTATATTTCTTATTCGTGCGCTGACGGCAAAAAAACAGATTTAAAAAACCCAATATAAAGATCTCTAACAAACACGGTCTGTGGAGGTTGATCTATAGCTCAGTTGATTTACAGCATAGATTCCCAAAATTTATAAAGGCAAGATAAAATAAATTTCAACGCCCACGTATTTTTATATTAATTTAACACAAAAAAATCGCAAGAACAAAGTAGTAGTAGTAGTGTCATTTATAGATCTTTCAGTTTTTTTTTTCAAATGCAGTATCACCCCTTGGACAGCATCAAGACCCCCCAATTGCTTTCAAGGCCCCCTATGAGGACCACTTCGGAGTGTTGGCACTGCCATGGAAACAGAGAGAATTCTTCTTTGTGTTACAAATTTTGTCCATAATAATAACAAACTATAATAGTGGAGTACATTCACAAAATAAAGGAAAATCATCTTAATAAAACATCACGATACGCAATAAATATCTATTACACTTTTTTCATGGTGACCTACTCGATCGGGAGACAGATGCTAAGCGTTTAATGAGAAAATAATTATTATGTCTTAGAAAGTGAAGAATTGTTCTCTCATATAATTTGTTACGAAAATATATATTCAACGGTATTCATCAATAGTATAGCGCTCCATATCGGGTGAAACCTCGCAGGGGAACCAGATGGGCGCAGTCGGCAACGGGTAGTTCTTGTGTGCGTGAACGTAGTTGTTGTCAAACCGCCAGAAGCGCGGACCGTGGAAGAAGAACGTATCTGGGACAACAAATATTGAAATTAAATTTAAATTAAAAAACCCAGATCCGGTTAAGAGGTCAGTTGTTCAGCCATGACACAGATACGGTAGGTAATTCGCTTATTTGTGAAGCAGAAGAAGAAAAAAAAAAAAAGATTTTGTTTATGTTCCAAATGACGGGACTAAGAAGTCGTGGGTCTAATAGTAAGCGACATGCATATCTATAACAGTTGCAGTGCCACTCAGAGCTTTAAATCGCTAAGATCTTAAGAAATGTATGTTCCCATTATATGCGACGACAGATAGTCGTGCAGTTTAAAGTGTCGAGGTTTGTATATTTAAATGAAGTTGTTCACATATAGAACAACACGATTAACTGTC
>NW_020654017.1:0-23673 GCF_003589595.1 Hyposmocoma kahamanoa
GCAATACTTCCCTATACGAACCAAGGTGCTCTACTGCTACTTGACTTTCAAATCTTGTTTCCACAATGCCACCAATTTTTGAGTTGGTTTCATCATTGTGGAGTTTGTGCTCACTGCCAAATGTCGGTGGCCATTTTATTTTATTATAAGTAGTCGAGTATAATATCGTAAAAAATTGCCAATTTCAAAATTGCCGCGTAAATGAAGCAGAGGACAATGCTTAATTCGGGATTTATTCAAATAGATAAATAATAAAGTTCCATATTATTATTGTTATTACTATATTCTGTTGACACAATTATGAAATAAAATAATATTATATCACTTGTATATTTAAAAAAAAAACAAAAACTTACACGGAAATTAGGCAGAGAACACAACTCGAGAAAGTCCCACATTAACTTATGACTTTCGCATAAAAGTTACTTACATTTTTTAATATTTAGTATAATTTTTTCACTAACGGTTAAGGATAACATAGCGACAAACCCTGCATGTCTAAGACGGTTCACAACCCTTGGAAAACATGTGGAGTCCCCAACCAGCTTGGCAGAAACCATCTCACCCAGTGACGAGACCAGTGTACAACAATGGGACGCACTGGTTTGATAATGATGAATGAAAAGTACTCTGAATACTTGTAGGACCGTAAGCAACATAATTTTACTGGTGTTTCTTAAAAATGTGGTTGGCATAATTATAATAAATTGTCATAATTAAAAGTACTATCGTGCATTAAGCTTATGATGAGTTTTATGCACAACAATTAATAAATGCTAAGACTGCATTTATTAATTGCACAACATTTTTTGGATAGAATTTTTGTTATTCAACTTACCCAGTTCGAGCGAAGTTCATATACCGTCCAATTAGTGAATCGCTAACCTGCGTATCATTTGAGTCCAAATGAATATCGAGTAGGTACTTAAGTATCTCGCCGTGACGAACTCCAGTTAGAGGAATCTCAGGAAACGGCCAATAAGACTCGTTGCCTCCTCTGTAAAAGAATTCCATTAGCCACGTGTCTGACGACATGGACCTCATTCCAGCTCCTCTAATAACAGACATCACAGCCAACATATCCCCGTGATACTCGAGGTAGTTCTGAATTAATTGCATATTAATCGTTCTGTTGCCAAAATAGAACGTACGAGTAGCATTTTCAAGGTCATCACTGAAAATCAAATCTATGGGAACGAATTTATTAAATTCGTTGTCCATTAGCTGCAGCCAATTTCCATTGACAGCCTTATCCGTGCGTACTGATCCTTCCCTATTAACGTAACCTCCTATATATGGTACTCTACTATAGGTACCTTGCCTCAGTAAATTGAGGGGTGCATCAGTAAGGAATCTATTATCTGGATCAAGGTTTTCATTTTCAATGCAAGGAGCGAACTGAGGTACATTTGGTGCGTTGCTTGTATTGTGTACGATAGGGTAAATAAGTTCTCTTATTTTAGCCGAAATCAGGGTTTGGACTAATATTCGTCTATCATTGTCTCGGTACCCAAGTTGTGCGCCAAGTTTGAAAGCTGAGGCGACAGGTGAGTACGATACAGCCCATGGAGCTATCGCAGATCCGCTCTGAGCTATAACCTTATGCATCAAACCTTCTGCTAACGGGGACATAGTTACCAAGTCAACCATAGCCGCACCCGAACCGTGGCCAAATAGCAGTACGTTGTTAGAATCTCCGCCAAAGGCTTTTATGTTGTTTTTAATCCATTTAAGACCCTGAATAACGTCTTTCAAGCCAGCATTGCCTGGTGCCTCTTCTATCCCTAAACACAAAAACCCAAGAACCGATAATCGATAATTCATGGCGACAACTGTGAATTTTTCTTGCACTAATCTTCTGAACGAATGTTCTAGAGGATTGGAAGTCATGTATTCTTCTCCGATGAGCCACACTAGCACTGGGTTGTCATTTGTGTCGTTAGGTGTGAAAATGCTAAGTCGAAGGCAGTCTTCAGTCCCGATGATGTTTTCTGGGTTCTCGGATGATGGTTGTGGACATAACACGTCTCTGTCTATCGCGTTGAATACTCCTTGGTATGATGGTGGTGGATTAGGAGCCTGGAATAGATGAACACTAACGTTAGTAAAGTAAAAGTTATTTTCACAATGTAACACTTAGTAAATTTTTACTATGCAATTATAATGACATTGGATTGCAGCTCAGAATTAACCTATAATATGTATTATAGGTTATGGTTCTTAGGATTACTGTTAGGGCAACTCTTTCTTATTAAAAACTTAACAAATAAACAAGTGCAAACAGCGTCTTTAATAATCAAACAAACCAAATAATGTGAATATAAATAATGCAAACAATTATTTTCTTCATCTAGTAAAATTGTCAAAATTGCAATAGTATCGGTTGTCAGTTCACAGTCGATGTGTATGGCATTTATTAAGATTGTTTCTAATTATTTAATACAAAGATTTCCTTAATTTAATACTATTGCTAATTGCGGATAAATTTTCATTACCTTAAAGCGATTTACACCACTAGTGTCAGCCCCATAGCGTATGCCATAGAAAGCGTAATAATCTCCATCGTCTTCCAAAGCACCTTGCACCTGTCCTTCGGTTGTTTCTACAACTTCAAAAACACAATCAGCCGTTGATTTGATCAACATCACACCAAGTAAAATATGGAGAAACATTTTTCATTTGACGTTCTCAACTAATTGTACCGCTATAGACATCATTTCTCGTTTAACCTAGGCAATAACTGAATATAAAGAACACAAGGGTCAATCACACCTCGATGGCTTTGTGCAATTTACTACGCGCTTGCTTGCTTCAAATAATTTCAATATACTAATCTAATCTCTTGTTTTCATTTTGTCATAATTTATAAATTAATTCCTTATCATGTTTTTGTCACGAAAGAAAAGTTGCATGAGTGAAGATTATCTATTAATATTAATATAAAAATCGAAGATAAAGAAAAATCCCTTCGTCTGACAAGAATTGAACCTGCCTCTACATGCTAAACTGCCCACCTGCGTACATCAACGTCCTCAAATCTTGTGACAGAAAATTGTGCTCATCATTCGAAGTTAAAAATTACTGTAAAACTGATTGCTTGGCTTCACTTACTATTTTGTTTTTGTTATTTTTTTTTATAAATTATTTGCATGGTAGTAGCACAGTGAACTTATTATTATAAAACGTTACTGTCTAGTTTATAAGGAATTAGTTATTAATTGTATACATATACATATTATTTTTAATGTCGCAAACAGTTTTATGACACAGGCAACATGATAAGAAAACATCGATATTCTATAAAAATTGATATTTGACATATTATTAAAGTCTAAGAGCTGTGTAACCACATACGGGGACTTTTAACAGCGATGCAAACGCGATACAAACGCGATACAAACGCGACACAAACGCGATGCAAACGCGATACACGTTTTAAATTAATTAACTAATTTATTTATTGTGTATTTAATGTATTTATAATATATTTAATTAAGATAATATACAGATAAGGTAAAAAGGACAATAAAAGCTTAACTACTAGAAAGTAAAACAAGGATTTTTAAATTATATGAATAAAGTTGGGACCCCGCAGCATGCCCAAGATGCTGGCAGCGTTCCCCCTTTGTATTGCTATGTTAATGCGTTGGGCAAGGTAGCTGCCGGCCGGCCCTTGGGTTTCCCAGACAGTTAATTAATTTTTTCGATAAAATCTTGTACAGACAAAGGGCACTGGGACCACACGGGCCAAGGGTTTCGACTCCAAAGGCTGTAAATAGGTATTCTCAGCTGCGGAGCCAGCCCTCTTGCTGGTGTACTGGAGATGGGATGGAGCAAGTGTATCGTCACATGTGGCGTCCCACACCAGTGCCCGGCCCATACTCCAAGGGACGAGAGTCATTCCGTCCGGGCGTTTGTCATCTGTTCAAGACCGTGGTGACCCAGAGCACTTACGTCTTTGCCGCAAGGACACCGATAAGGGGCAAACTGGGACACCACAGTTTTATAGTGTGTATGTATATATATTTCAAACATTCTGCCTCGTATTTTATTAAGTATTTGTCCTAACGTCCACATCTCCCTTCTATCAGTAAACCATTTTACCCAGATATTTTCCCCCACATTAAAATTTCTACTTTTATTATGAACACTATTTTCCACGTTGCAGTTTCCTTCGCAATGAACCTGAGGCAAAATAAGGTTCAATTGTGATCTCAATTTGCGACCCATCGTAAGAGACGCAGGTGTCAGACCTGTTGAACAATGTGGAGTGTTGCGGTATTCAAACAGAAATCCCAATAACTTAGCATGGACCTCAACCTGTGATCCACCGGTTTCTACTATACATTTTATCATTTTCTTAGAAGTTCGGACGGCATTTTCAGCGAGTCCATCACTGCTCGGATGATACACGTGGGACGTGACATATCGAATACCGTTCATTGAGCATAATTTTTAACTGCCTCCGTGGCAGAACGGTTACCATGCCGGACTGCCACGCAGAGGTCCCAGGTTCGATTCCCGGGCCGGGAGAAATGTTTGTATGGCTTACATTTATTTCTCTCGTGAGTTTGGGTGTAATTTGTGGTTGTCTATGTGTGTGTCCATGGCACCCGCGACACAGGGTTTCCGTAGTGCGGGGCTATGTTGAGTGTGTGCGTTATACTTTATACTTAATTGTATAAACTCAGCAGCATTTATTTTTACGTCATTATCTGACACAATAACATGCGGTATACCATATCTAGAAAATAATTCTTTTAACTTCAAGATCAGTGCTCGAGTGGTGGTGCCATTATTCACAAACAAACAGTCCAACCATTTACTATAAGCATCAGTAACAATCAAGTACACCTTCTGATAAATAGACATGTAATCGATATGTAGCCGATGCCAGGGCGCGGGAGGGCGCGGGCGCAGCGGCCGGAGGCGCGGGGCGCACGGCCACACACGCGGTACAAGAACCTACCCATCGCTCGATGTCGGCATCGATTTTTGGCCACCACATCTTACTTCGTGCAACGCTTTTAGTTTTTACTATGCCTAAATTACCTGAATGTAAATCTTGGAGCAACTGACTTCGAAATACGGTCGGTACAACTAAACGATGACCTCGAAAAATGCAACCATGATCAATTTCCAGATCCGCTTTACACTGGAAATAAGGCGAGACTGAAGGACAATTTATTTTCCGAGGCCACCCCTTATTCATGTAATCACTTTTTTTTTAAATCGAATCATTTTCTGTAGCCTCCCTTTTTTTTAATGTTACGGGAGCTACATTCGCGTCTAAAAGTTTCAAAAAAGACATGTCATCTTCTCCAGAGTTGTCCAAATCGGACACTGGTGCGCGAGAATAATAATCTGCCACTAAATTATCCGCGCTGCTAATGCACTGCACGTCATAATTATACGCAGACAAAATAATAACGTATCGCTGCAAACGCGACGCAGCCATTACCGATATTCCGTTTTCCTTCTTAAAAATTGATAACAGGGGTCGATGGCCTGTTTTCAAAATAAAAGGTTCCTGCCTACCATAATAGACATTGGTGAAACCTTTTTACTCCAAGTATAATTGCGGTGACATCTTTTTGTATCTGGCTATAGTTACGTTCGTGGCGTGAAGTGAACGCGAACCGAACTGTTATACATAACTCCTGGCAGCTATTATGCTGAACCCAGACGCTGCTGCATCAGCAGCCGTCTTCCCCCCTGAGATCGCTCCGTCGCGATCTCAGTCTGTTTCCTATCTCGATCGGGTGCGGTTGCTTTGGGGTCCTTACCTTTGTGCTACAATTATTTTACAGTTCGTTAAATCATTTTCTTTTTTAAAAAGGCTTTCCTTGAGGACCCCATAATATTTGGTGGCAGCGGTGGGATGCGAAAATCCCCAGTGCATATATAACTACATTATAAACAATTAAAAACAGACTCCGCTAGTGCCGTGCCCAAAAAGACAAAAACATTAATACTACAGTGTTCTGAACATCCAGTGTGTGTTCTAAAAATCATCATCAATACTTCATCATCGCGCATCGCGTCAAAACTACAAACGGTTGTCTACAAAATCAAAGTACATACAACACATCGAACTACTCGTCGGGACGCCGCATCGTTATCTCTCCGGAATGCAGCTCCATCATTTCGCGGAACCCTCGACACTTTCGATTATCGCTCTATCATTAATGTAAGTGTTTGTCTTGGTCATTGTTTATTTTACGTTTGTGAATTATCCATATTCAATATCCTAATATTATAACTTATTGGCGGAAACTTTTGTTATTAACCTATCGACGTCAAATGATGCCAGACATGTATCTAAATGTTCTATTGAAGTTTATCAAGCCATATGATGGTAAACGAGAAACATTGAATTCATTTATTTTAAATTGTAATAATGCCCTTGAACTTGCATCTGAAACCCAAAAAGTGATACTTTTTAAATACATCCTATGCCAACTGCAAGGCAGAGCAGAGTCTGCTTGTTCCATTAAAGAGTTTAGCAACTGGGATCAACTTAAAGATTTTCTTAAAACCCAGTTCAGTGAGCGTAAACACTACCCTCACTTATTAACCGACCTGCAAGAAAGCAGACAGGGTCCAAACGAAAATGTCACACAATATTCACTCAAAGTAGAGACTTGTTTATCACAACTGTTAACTGAAATATCCTTATCTATTACCAAACAAAAGGAGCTATCGGGCCGAACGGCAGCCATGGAGGACTTGGCCCTCCACCACTTTCTAATGGGGCTTCACCCCAGATTATCTAATATTATTAGGTCTCGTGCACCTAAGACCCTAAACGAGGCCATCAACCTCGCTGTGTCCGAGGAGAGAATTCAATTATCGCTATACAAAATGACAAATTCTATGGAACCTAAATCTAATAACGGTAACAATTCAGGCAAACGTTTCCCGCCATCAAAACCAAACAATTTTCAACAACCACAGTCGTACAACAATACACAAAATCCTACCGGGTTATTCTGCAAGTATTGCAAGAACCCTGGACATGATATTAAAGATTGTAAAAAACGGGAATACTATAATAGTAGGAACCGTGACCAACAGCAATTCCGCGGGTATTCAGGTCAGGCTTTTCCCAGGTCATCGCCTAGGCGTGTCAATTATGTCAACAATCATGTCCAGGAGGTCCAAAACGTCCAAGAAGAAGAAGAAGAAACCAGCTATGACACGGTAGATTATTTAAACGAATAAAGGGCTCGCGCCGGTGTCTCGCGAGACCCAAGTCACCCTCCGTATCCTCTCTATTTAACAACGACACCAAAACTCTAATAAAAACTCGTCATCTCACATCCAAGAGCCACACGGGTAACCAGCCCCAAACGAGCGCTCATCCTCTCGCGTTCAAGAGTCACACGGGTAACCAGCCCCAAACGAGCACTCATCCTCTCGCGTTCAAGAGTCACACGGGTAACCAGCCCCAAAGGAGCACTCACCCTCTCGCGTTCAAGAGTCACACGGGTAACCAGCCCCAAACGAGCATTCATCCTCTCGCGTTCAAGAGTCACACGGGTAACCAGCCCCAAACGAGCACTCATCCTCTCGCGTTCAAGAGTCACACGGGTAACCAGCCCCAAACGAGCACTCACCCTCTCGCGTTCAAGAGTCACACGGGTAAGCAGCCCCAAACGAGCACTCATCCTCTCGCGTTCAAGAGTCACACGGGTAACCAGCCCCAAACGAGCACTCATCCTCTCGCGTTCAAGAGTCACACGGGTAACCAGCCCCAAACGAGCACTCATCATCTATCATCCAAGAGTCACATGGCTAACCAGCCCCAAACAAGCACTCATCAATTCACATCCAAGAGTCACATGGGTAACCAGCCCCAAACGAGCACTCATCATCTATCATCCAAGAGTCACATGGGTAACCAGCCCCAAACAAGCACTCATCAATTCACATCCAAGAGTCACATGGGTAACGAGCCCCAAACGAGCACTCATCATCAACTCGCATCTAAGAGTTACACAGGTAACCAGCCCCAAACGAATACTCAACATCTTGCATCCAAAAGTCACGCGGGTAACAAGCCTCAACAAAGCACTCAGTCTGCAAAGGTATCAACCGACAGAAATTCTAATCTCGAAATCTTCGAAATCGACATCGACACTTCAAAAAAATTGTTGCCTCACATCCTTGTTAATACACAAATATCAGATATACCCGTGACACTGCTCGTAGATTCGGGTTCTGCTATATCATTATTAAAAAAATCCTCTCGTCATAAAAATCCTACTCTAACAAAAGAGACAATCAATTTAAAGGGTATTGACCCTGGGGATGAAACAACCCCCACATTAGGTCATTTTCAACTGAAGCTAGAACTCTCTCAAGGGAAAAGCATCCGTCACAAATTCCACGTTATCAAGGACATAAACCTTCCTTATGATGGCATCATAGGTACCGATTTCTTTACGTCTTTCGGTTGTAGTATCGATTACACAAGTGATCTCCTTAAAATAAGGGGAAACAATGTTAAACTTCATTTTTATAATCCAAGTTATATAATTCCAGCTCGTTCCGAAACAGTCATTGAATGCACCGTCCAAAAATCCGGAAGGACAAAAGAAGTAATAAATTCACTAAGACTTTCGCATTTGAATGAAGAAGAATCATCAGCTATAACCGATTTGTGTTCTCAATATTCCGACATTTTCTATCTACCTAATGATCAATTGACGTATACTACAGCCTTGAGTCATCAAATCAGGACCAATACCGACATTCCGGTGCACACTAAATCATATCGATTCCCAGAGTGCCACAAAAAAGAAGTGGAAACCCAAATCAACAAAATGCTCGAACAAAACGTTATAGAGCCTTCTTCCTCACCGTGGAGTTCCCCAATCTGGGTAGTTCCCAAAAAATTAGATTTGCAAGGACAAAGAAAATGGAGAATTGTCATTAATTACCGGAAACTTAACAATATAACGATCGGGGAAACATATCCAATTCCGCAAATTTCAGAGATTCTTGACCAATTAGGGCATAGCAAGTACTTCAGTACCCTTGATCTCACTTCCGGTTTTCACCAAATCTTGATGAGTCAGCAAGACGCACCTAAAACAGCTTTCTCTGTCCCACAAGGACATTTCCAATTTAACAGGATGCCATTTGGGCTAAAGAACGCCCCTTCTACGTTTCAAAAACTCATGAACAATTGTTTATCCGGTCTTCAAGGTAATAGGTGCTATGTATACCTGGACGACATAGTTATTTACAGCTTCGATCTAAAAACTCACCTTGAAAACCTCAAAAATGTCTTCGAAAGGCTAAGAAATTTCAATTTGAAACTCCAGCCTGAAAAATGCGAGTTTCTCCGTAAGGAAGTAGCTTATTTAGGCCACATTATTAATGACAAGGGTGTACAACCCAATCCTGATAAAATGAAGGCTGTCACATCCTACCCAATTCCTCGATCACCTAAAGACATCAAGTCTTTCCTCGGACTCGTCTCCTACTACAGACGGTTCATAGAAAACTTCTCCAAACTAGCAAAACCCTTAACGTCCCTATTGAAGAAGGACGTCCCCTACGTCTGGAAAAACGAACAGCAACTCGCATTCGAAACCCTTAAAGAGAAATTAGTCACCGCTCCTGTCCTCGCATATCCCGATTTCACACAACCTTTTATTTTGACATGTGACGCGTCAAACCATGCTATTTCTGCTATTTTGTCCCAAGGCCAGATAGGCCAGGACCAACCCATAGCTTTTGCATCCCGCACACTCAATAGAGCGGAGTGCAACTACAGTGTCACTGAAAAGGAGTGTCTGGCCATAGTATTTGGTACCAAGATGTTCCGTCCTTACCTATATGGTAATAAATTCAAAATCCTATCGGACCACAAGCCATTACAATGGCTCTTTAATTCCAAAGATCCGGGTTCAAGACTTGTTCGCTGGCGCCTAAAACTAGAGGAGTTCGACTATGATATACATTATAAAAAGGGAAAAATAAACACAAATGCAGATGCCCTTTCTCGGTTCCCCGTTAATCCTATTCAGCCAACTGGCAAAAACTCGAATAATGATAATACCATCCCAAGTTCATCCACGGCACAAGATGCCGTCACTCCTGAAACACTAAATCCCAATCCAGTCGAGACAGAGTTATCACCACCTTTCAGTCCAATAACACCAGGAGATCTCGGTATTCAACTCCCTTTTAGCCCGTTTAATATAGACAGCAATGACTTACCATCTTTGGATCTTCTCGAAAACGATGACTTGTTATTGTCCACTTACAGCCCGGAACGCGGTGATCCTCTCCTTTCTGATCCACCTATAGGAGAACCAATCAACTTACCTGTTCCATCCACGTCTGACGCTCCTCTGTTCTCCGGCGACTACTTCATGCTACTGAAGACTCTATCCGACAAAAATAATATTTTAAATACTCATATAATCGAGCACAATGAAAATCTTAATAAAAGTAAATCAAAAATTATTCTAGTACCCACATCAATTGACTTAGACGAATCCAATCCGTATCTCCAAGAAATTCTCGGTAATTTAGAGAATCCTAACGAAGTCCTCAATGCTGAACGAGAACTTTATTCACATTATGAAATTGAACATAACAATAAAACTTATTTGCTTCTATTCACAAGAGTGAATCATTTCGACGTAGCATCATATCCAGAAATATTCGAGAGTATCAAACGTGCTCGCGACACAATTATCGCCATCGGAGATGTAACCGATATAAGCATTCCAGATTTCAGAAATGCATTTGAAGTGCATTCTTTCACTTAAATATATAACATATTTTTATACCTATTTCATAATACAAATATTTCAGTTAACATATTTCACGATAATATCACGTATCCATCACCGACAGAGGTAAAGAAAATTTTACACGATAATCATGATATCCCGATAGCTGGTCATCTCGGATCTGCTCGAATGTATAGTAGAGTTAAGGACAGCTATTTTTGGAAAGGAATGCGCACAGACATAGAAAATTATGTGAAACAATGTAAACACTGTCAAGAAAATAAAGCGCTAAGAAAAATCAACCGTGCTCCAATGCAAATCACAAGCACGTCAACTGTCCCCTGTCAGCGAATAGCTTTAGACATAGTAGGGCCGCTCCCTGAATCAGGCCCTGCGAAATTAAGATTTATATTAACAATTCAGGACGATCTTACCAAATTCTCGTCGGCTTACCCAATTCGTAGCACCACAGCTGAAGAAACGAGCGAGTGTTTAATCCATTTCATATCTATCTTTGGGATTCCAAAAATTATACTCACTGATCAAGGATCTAATTTTACCTCTGAACTGTTTAAAAGAACATGCGAATTCCTTAAAATAAAACAACTCTGGTCCTCTCCTTACCACCCTCAAACGCAGGGCGCACTAGAAAGAAGCCACTCTACTTTAAAATAGTACCTCAAGTCATATGTCAATGAAGGTCAAGATAACTGGCCTCGATATGTATACACAGCCATGCTTGCATACAATACAGCCGTTCATTCTACTACGAACTACACCCGTTATGAACTTATGTTCGGCAATAAGTCTTTTATTCCAAACTCCATATTTGACGAAAGCCCGGGGGTAACTTACCCTGAATATGTCCGAATGCTACAGAATCCCATGAAACACTCACGCGAAAAGACTATAGAACACATTCAACGCTCCAAAACCATATCCAAAACTTATTACGACTCTCACACAAGAGCCGTCCAGTATAAGGTAGGCGACTATGTGTACTTGAAGAATCACCTCCGTTTACGGAAGGCACTATCACCTATTTGGAAAGGCCCATATAAGATCGTAAAAATACATGGTAATAATACATTATCTCTATTGATCAATCGTCGCCACATTCGCCATCACTATGATCAAGTTAAACCTGCAGAAGTCCAATTAAACCTGTAACATAAAATATTTTATAGATATTAACGAAATTAAACATAAGTTAGATTAGATAAAATGTACTAAGGAATCGATCAAGTACAATTATATATAAAAAAAAAATTAAAATAAAATAAAAAAAATAAAATAAATTAAAATAAGATTTAATAACATGTCTTATTGTTAGTAACGATTATCAAATAAAAATTTAAAATACCCTAAGGGAAATAATTTAGATAGGTTAAATCAGCTATAACTAGAATAGATATAATTAAGTGGAACTAGTATCTAAATTTATTATAATTACTTTCAGTATTTTGGTGGAGGTCCAAGGCCAACCGGAGTATGTACAGCAAATCAAGTCAAGCCCGGGACTTTACTTTGATTACCTAGGCGGACTTAAAATTAAAAATGGTCAATTAGATGTTTTGATCCCACTTGACATAACACATCTGAAATCTCATATAGTAAATGTAGACTCAGTCCTGAGTACCGCGAGAACCTTATGTAAACAAACAGGAGCGGTAGAGCCTTCAGGATGTTTCAGTGTACTAGAACCATTAACATTCCTGTATCATGACATGAATCGAGAATTCATGTCAATTTCCCATCTGCTCGATAATAGGAGAAGACGTAGTGCTTGGATAAGCGGCATTGGAACCATGTTCAAACAGATATGTGGCACACTTGACGAAGACGATGGTGTTAGATATAATAACGCTATAGAAGAGGTGCAAAATGATCAAAAGAAATTGGCTACATTAATTAAAGAAAACATTTTAGTAACGACGTCTGTAATTTCGTCTTATAATAAAACGATTAATAGAATAAAAATTAATGAAGCTAATTTAAATAAGGCTATTAATGAACTCTCGAGTAACCTTAGAAACGTCTCGATTAAAACTGATGAATTATTGCTCAAATTTCATGAAACTGATTTTCTAAATAAATTAGAAATGTCTATAATAGTATTGTCATTTCACATTGAGGACATCGTGAATGCTGTGTTATTTAGTAGACAAAACATATTGCACCCTTCGATTGTAAGTCCACAACAACTACATCAGGAACTGGTGGCAAGTCACAGACACTTGCCCGAAAATGTGAAGTTGCCTATTGTTTTAGATTTAAGCTCTATACATTATATTTTAAATATTTCTAGAATTATTTGTTACTTTATTAACAATAAGATTATATTTGTTTTACAAATTCCTCTCGTCTCTGATAAGAATTTCATGTTATTTCATAATATTGCTTTACCGACACCACATAATCAGAGTAACCCAAATTCCTTTAGTTTAATTTTACCAGATTCAAGGTATATAGCAATGACCAAAGACAAACTCCACTATTGTAATTTAAATAGCCTTGACAGCTGTAAAACCACCATAGGAAACAACTTCGTGTGTGACGTCAACAACGTGTACGCGACTGATGCCAAACCTAGTTGTGCAACTGAACTCATGTCTAAAATAATAACTGAAATTCCAGTGCAGTGTAATACTAAATTTATTAGTGGAAAAGTGGATATTTGGAAACCTATAAATAATAATAAGTGGCTCTTTGTTCAAACGGACCCGAACAAAATATCTATAGACTGTGTTAATTCGAAATTGTACGAAAATAGTATATTGGGGACTGGCGTCATTACCATCCCCAGCGGCTGTACCGGGTTTTGTAAAAGTACCATGTTATTATCAAGATACATTACTGTAAATCTAACTTCACCGGTCAAATCACCAGATTTCAACCTTCTCAACGATACGTGCTGTAATTCAGATAAGTTTACTAAAGTAAGCAAAAATGTGCCCCAAATTGAACTGCTTAACATTGATTTAGACGAATTAAAAATGGAAAACAATATCTTAAAAGAGTCGAAAGATTTAGACGTAATTTTAAATAAACCACATATCATTCAGTATGGGACACATTACTCCACCTTAATAATTATAATAACCATTATTTTGATGATATGTTTATTTTATAAAATACTAAAATGTAGATCCTATGGCAACCTTCGTAATCTTCATACATTCTGGAAAAATAGGTCCACACCTGCAGAAATTGACATAGACGGACAAGACATTGACTCTGACATCCCTATACCTACCTTACGTGCAAGAATTTAGCAAGAAACTTTCTTCACTCTAGAAGTTTCTTTTCTATGGGGGAAGATGTTATACATAACTCCTGGCAGCTATTATGCTGAACCCAGACGCTGCTGCATCAGCAGCCGTCTTCCCCCCTGAGATCGCTCCGTCGCCATCTCAGTCTGTTTCCTATCTCGATCGGGTGCGGTTGCCTTGGGGTCCTTACCTTTGTGCTACAATTATTTTACAGTTTATTAAATCATTTCCTTTTTTAAAAAGGCTTTCCTTGAGGACCCCATAATAGAACGCCAGCGGCCGCTCGGTGCCAGCGCGGGAGTCACGCTGCGCCGGGGCCCGCGTCTACGCTGAGCACCAGCTGCGCTGCGGGGTCGAAATGCGCCACTACGCGCTCAGAACACAACTCTCTCTTAACCGCCTCGAACGCGTCCTGCTGCCACCGGCCCCACTGCCACTCGCACCCCGAGCGCAGTAATTCGTGTAGCGGGTTCAATAAACTACGGTAATAATAGACCAATCCCAGAAACCTAGGCGTCGGCGCGTCATTAATGGCTTCAACCTTTTTCGAGCATGTTTGTAAACCGTTTTTATTAAGCCTAGTTAAAACCTCGCGCAAACGCGCTAAATGCAACTCGTCTGTCGGTCCCGTGATGCATACGTCGTCCAACCAACAGCTGACTGGAAGATGGCCGGCGCATTAGCGAGCCCATATACCAGTCGCGTATATTTGTAAAGACCTTTGGTAGTGCTAATAGTCATAAGCGCCTGCGAGCTGTCAGACAAAACGAACTGGATATACGCGTTACTAAGGTCCAATTTTGTATAACTTTGCCCGCCGCCTAGTTTAGCGAATACCTCCTCTATGCGCGGCATAGGATACCTATCGATAACCATATTTAATGTTACTGAAAAATCGCCGGCTATCTTGAGCATGAGAGCATTAGCGACGGAGATCCTAGCACTTGGTGGAATCCTTTTTATTGCTGGTATATGACGCTTATGCTCATTGAGTAGGATGTGGAATGGAGTATTTTGTGCTGATGATGTGGTGGGGAGTGACGGGAGAGGCGGTGTGCGCTGTACCTTGATGGTGCAGGCCTTTCAGAGTGTGGAATTTACGGATGCAAACCACGCACTCTATGTCCGCCATGGTGTCTCTCGGACTTATTTAAAAACTAAAATTTCCTAACGGCTAAAAAAACACATACTATAAAGATTATGATAAAGAAAAACCACAAAACTGACAAAGCACAACATACACAAAGCACTGAAATATTAATTTCACTTTTAAATTTACAATGAACACAACAAAACAATGTGCATAAACCTATACAGATTTTTCGTACATAATTATTCAACAAAAGCGACTGTATCGACGCAGTCGCGCGTTTGTGTCCATTCAATTGCCTATAAATTGCAAGTGTAAAAGTCGCCATCTTTAATCACTGCTTTCTTGGGTCATTCCTGATTATTTTCGCTTCCTAATTTCTATAGCAATGTTTATTATTTAAGTATTCTAGTAGTATTGCTCACGCCTGAGAGCAATAGAATAGTAATATATTAGAATGATGACATCCAACTGTAGGACGTATACATACATGGGTTGATGATGATGACGTGTAATATTATCGTAATATACATACAATGTTTTAATGCAACAACATGCAATAATTTAGAGTTGAGTACAGATTATTTATAACGTAACACGAACATCTATGGACGGTATACGCGCGCACGCTACGCACTTCAAACTACGAACACACACCCGGAGACTCCATACAAAGTTTGAAAGATATTTACCTTCTACTACTACATACAGCTAGGCCAGAGAATAAAAAAATAAAGAGAATGGACACTCCCCGACCCTCCCTAGCTTTAGATACCGCACCACGTCCCGCACATTGACGGTCACATTGACTGAACGACAACAAGGCTGTCGGCGAGCAGTTTTCACGCTAAGACGGTAAGTAAGACGAAGTAAGTAAAAAAAAAATTATGTCTGAGACTCATTCAGTTATTGTTTTCTTTATTTATTTAGTACTGAGTAATATGTAATACAGATTTATTATATCAATATAATGAGACGCCATAACTTCGTGAGCTAATAGGCAAGGTTTCTCGAATTGTCTATTCCTATTGCCGATAAATATTACGTAGTGAATATACCTGATTGTTAACTAGGTAATGATAAACAAGAACGTGCAATTTCAAGTACCTTGGTTACCTTATATAAAAGTACCTCTCCAAAGTATAACATTTTAAGTGCTCTTAATATATTTTTAAAATAAATCTTCAATATTATTTTAGTTAGTGCATTAATTAAAAATATAATGAATATGTGTAATTATTAGGATTCTATTAATAGAATTATAGATAACAGATTCGCGTTAGTATTTTCGCTATGTTGCCGCTCTGACCACGTAATGTAATAGTACGAGAAGTAATGGATAACCCTGGCCCTTCACGCACACATTTGGGCGTGTGCAGACAGCGCCTTGCTGTATGTAGTAGTAGTAGTAGTACGTAAAGAACTTTCGACCGTTGTGTGGAGTGTCCGGGGTGTGGCTAGGCGCTATCTGCGCACGCGAATCTGTTACCTATAATTCTATTGATAGAATCCTAATACTTACACATGTTCATTAGATATACATAATTTATCAATATCATATGTGTTATATTGACTAACTAGAATAATCCTGAAGGTTTATTTAAAAAAAAAACCTAAAATGTTATGTAATGTGTCCAACTTTATCATTACTTAGTTAATAAAACGAAATAAACTCCTCTCTTTATCCCGTTTACATGATGATAAACAGCCGTACACAGCACAACTCAAGACCATTATAAATAGTAACGTAAAATGATGTTTTATATTCACGTACACGTTTCGTAATGAATAAATGAAAACTATATTCAAATGTCAATACCGTGTAAGCGCGAAAACGGCTCACCGGCAGCCTTGTTCTCGTTCAGTCAATGTGCGAGGCGTGGTGCGATATACATATAAAAATAGGCGGAGAGTGTCAATTCTAGTTACTTTTTTGTTCTCTGCTACGAACATCCGTTCGCAGGTGTTTTTCGCGCGCCCACCATTTAGCACATGTTGGAATGGACGTCCAAAGCGTACTGCGCGACTGCGCGCACTCAAAGAAAGCCGACGTTCCACGGTACGTCCGCCGCGCTGTGAATGCGCATATCCCTATGCGCGCAGTGGTTCGCAACATTTACATTTTGGCCATAATTATGACTTATACTCTAAATAATATTTCACGATATCACACTCGAATCCTTAAATGGTAATTGGAAGTACGTTTTCATTTGTTTTTTATCAAGCATTTCGTATTATTGATTTTCCTTTATCAGATTAATAAATGATAAAAATTAGCACTGAAATTAGTCGGTGAAACTCTAACCTGAGAACGACTAACGTGACAGTTATCGGTTGAATTACGAGTACATATAAATACCTCGGCGAAGATAGAACGTAAAAGCAAATTTTATCGACAATTGGTTATTTATGTAATTGGGTTAAAATTTCTCACTAAGCACAAGTCCGGTCGTGTGTGGAGTAGTGCTGCCGCCTACCGGATGGTACTGTTGAAAAGCATGCCAAGAAACTTAAAAATAAAAATAATAAGCAATATAATTATTTCTATTTATAGTGTACGCACGTACAAATTTTTACTCTTCGTTTTTTTCCTTGGAAGTAACCCATGCAGTAGTGACACATTATAATGTTGATTCCGATCCGTGGTAGTAACCCGTTTAGCTCATGGAGGTAGTCTCAATCTGATGTTTCAAATAAAAAAATATTGTAAATGTTATTTACAAAGAGCAACCCCTAGAGTTTCTTGCTCATTCTTCTCAGGGGAATCTGCCTTACGAATGAGCGGTAGAGTTTAACCATTGTGATGATTTCAAGTGTAATAATGCTTACCTATGAAATAAAGATTATTTTGAACTTGAATTTGAATTTGAGAGGCAGTGCAGCTCAGATTGTTGCGATTTAAAACTTTGAATGGCGCAGCAACTGTTACGGACAGGTGTGTCGCTTACCATCAGGCCCACGACTTGGTCGTCCCGTCACTTTATATATTTTAAAAAAATCCCATGCAAAATA
Organism: Hyposmocoma kahamanoa; assembly: GCF_003589595.1. Lineage (NCBI taxonomy): Eukaryota > Metazoa > Arthropoda > Insecta > Lepidoptera > Cosmopterigidae > Hyposmocoma > Hyposmocoma kahamanoa. Next base: position 18,129 of record NW_020654017.1, read on the forward strand.
ATAATAATTCCAGTTTATTGTGAGCTCTTGATTGGAAATGAAGTAATTTTTTTTTGTTTGTATGTTTATTGGTTTGCTGATGTCTAAGGGTGCGTACAGATCTCGCAATCGCGCTGCACGGGTGCAGTTAAGTGCGCTTCTGTAATCACTGTGGATGTCAAAGATCGGACGGATGTCGACTCATGCAAAGCTCGCATAAAAGGTGCGATCCGCTTACTGCGCTCTTGCGCACGCGTGTAAGTCTGTTCGCTTCTAAAAGTTGCAAAGTTGCTTTTGAAGATGTCGTCCAACACAATAACATGGCTGCTTTCATTATAACTGCAATATCAACTATTTTACCAACGCGTTTAATAATAAAGAAAAAGAGGAAAAGACAACGACGTTGATGGCGGATTGCGTTTTACATAACAAGACAGAGTATCTGTTATGAATATAATGTTGTAATTCTTATAAACAGTAAGCGGAAGACTGCTGGGTGAAAGTATTGTGCAACTAACACCGACTTTCCAAAGGGCTTTACGTTAATACCCAAAATATGGACACATATCATTGGTAAACACTCAATATACTCAGTAGGTATAGACTGTCACGTCTGTCCACGGTCCTACAGTACTGATACTCTTTGACAAAATTCAACACAAAAACAAAACACTATCACCGATATTGATAGGGTTTTGTTTGGAACATGTAGTTGCCGTGAATGTTCTTGTCTATAGATTAAAAATCGTTGAACACCATGATGTTTTTACTATCATGATACTCATCTTTTTTGTGAAATTACTCCACTATACTCTAGCCTAATTTGACATAGACTATTTAATAACAAAACGTTGTTAAGCAATGATGCCAGGTATAAAGAAACTTTTTTAGCTTTTACTTACTCTTGAGGCCAGGCTCTGCCTACGGCCTGGGGCCTACCACAACCTCTTAAAACAATTACTTTAACCTTACATTAACTTTTAAACCATGACGCGCTTAAAGTAATATCAGTTAAGTTGAACTTATTTATTTACATAAATCTCTTCAACATTTTGTTTATTTTGTATTTTAAAATTATGACAGCGACATTTATATGCTCCTTGGTGACACTAACAGTTGACACTAGACTACAATTCCAAAGTCACAACATGACTATCAAGACTCAGCTTGTTTTATTTATTTTTATTATACAACGTGATTTTAATAGATTTTATTATTATATACTTTTCATTTTTAACTGTTAAAATTCTCTGTATGTAAATAACATTAAGTACTTAAACATTATACTATGATAAGACGATTCGTAACATCGAAAAAGAAAGAGATGGCATTATATAGTGCATATAGCGTTATTTCTTTCATATTTTTAGTAAGGAATAGACAATATTGGGAAATCATTTTCAATCATTTCCCAATATTGTTCCCAATATAGAATTCAATAACGCACACACTCAACATATTCATAATTCAATCACGTTCTTTCAATCACTTTAACAATAAAACATTACTTGGTTGACAGGTTTGTCAGGTACGAATGTGTGTAACATTCGTGTTTACATTGAAATAAAATTGTTTTTGGAAAGGTAATGGTAGATTAGCTAATTAGAATTTAAATAGGTAAGTAGAATTGAGTTACGTATAAATAATACTTACCAGATTAATTATTATTATATGTAATTAATCCTTATTATTGACCCTTTCGATCGGCATCATAAATATACAGGCAGGTTTTTTTTACATTTGGTCACTTTGATTCCCAGATGCAGCAAGCAACATTTAAAAACTCTTTGAATACAGTATTACTTATTTAAAAAAATTAAATCATGTCTCCATTAAATAAAATGTTCTATCTACAATATTTAAAGTACTTTGTGTTCCATAACCTGTCCTGTATAACTAAATATAGAAGAAGAATCAGTATACATATAAAACAACAGTAATTCTTCTTGCTTCAGTTTATTGACTAGCTTCATCTCGATTATTTTATAGCTTTACATGTAAAAAACGACGATAAACAATTGAATCAGCAAAAGCATTGACAAATACGGTAGAAGTTCTTGGCTAGAATCTACCATTGGTGGATATTTGTATATATTGTAGTCTGGATGCGAATAATTCCAGTTCCAGAACTGCCATTTCACTCTCTGTGGGAGGCCAACGTTGGTTTCCAAATGACTTACTCCAATCCCGTTATGGAAACGAAGTGTAACATAAAATGGTAGAGATACTGGATACCAAGTACGACCTACAATAGATGGGGTTCTGAAAAAAATTTAAAAATTACCATACAATTTATTTAAAAAAAAATTGATACCATAGATTTGATGCAATCATGAATAGAATAGAATCATTTATTTTATATTATTAATTTCATAATATTACAATTCGAAATATATATGTCATTAATGTAAACAATAATAATATAAAATAAAATAATTAAAAGAAAAATATAGAAAAATACGAACTACAAAAATACAAATAAAAGTTAAATGTTTCCAAAATACAAATGTCCAAAATTAAAATATAATTACAATTTCTTTAAAAGAAATTCCTCTACACTGTAGAATTCATTATCCAATAAAAGGTCTTTCAGTCGGGAACAAAACACTTCGTCATTTGTAACATTTTTTAGACTTGTGGATAGATTTTCGTAAAATCGGGGCCTGATTACTCGCGGATTTCTCGTTGCAAGTTCGGTTCAATGAGCAACGGGTTTCAGTGTTCCTATATTACGTAACAGTCGCCCTCCGCCTGTGCATCGCTCGTAAATATCGCTCGTAAATATGTATGTTTTTTGGTAGGTCATTGGTTTTTACGCTCAAAAACAATTACATTGTGAATGTCCTGTGAATATCATCACGTGGTGCTCTCGAAAAAGGCTTCTACAGGACTGATTACCCCTTATGCCTACTATGGTTCGTAGTGCGCGTTTCTGGAGAAACTTCTTTTCTTTTTGGACTCAGTTGAATTGCCCCACATCGTAATACCATAGGACACCAATGAGTGGAAGTATGGAAAGTACGTTTTCCTCCCACCGCAATGGACACAAGGGCACGCAATTTCCGCAGTGCGGACGTAGCACCTCCAAGTTTCTCGCACAGAGACTGAATATGGGCTTTTAAGTTTGAGTTTATAGTGTAGCCTAAAAACTTGCATATGTTGCAAAGTGGAACTGCAGAGGTGACTATTGGGCATGATACGGGATTTCTTCCTGAGAACAACACTGGGTTCGACTTATTTAGAATAAGCCCATTTGCTGAAAACCATTCACAAAGCTGTTACTTTTTCGTCCAATTCTGAGAAGCTTTTAGTACACACTATAACAGTAGTGTCATCTGCTAACAGAACTACCAAGCCCTCCGATATATAGTGCGCAAGGTTGACGAACGTCAGGAATAACGTATTACCCAAGGCCGATCCTTGAGGGATGCCGATGGTAATATCGCCAGCGGTGGAGTTGGTTTTTTTGCCGTCCGTACAGACTTGAACTGTTTGCCTTCTATTTGTTAAGAAAGATTTTAATAAATCGTCGGCAACTCCGGGACAGCATACATAGCTAATTTTTGTGTTAGTAATTCATTCCTAATTACATCTAACGCCTTTGTGAGGTCACAAAAATCCCTGCTGTTTTATACCCATCATCAATGCTGGTAATGATAGAATCTACTACACTTTGCGCGGCAGCTGTGGTGGACTTACTTTTCCTATAAGCAAATTGTCTATCGGATAATAAGTCGTTTGTTTCTAAATGTTCCATAATGCTTGTGGATATAATGGATTCTACCATTTTCAATATGTTTGGAAACTATTGTGATATGATGAGTGCGCTGGTAGTCTAGAGGAGGAAAGGTTGTTTCTTAATTGAAAGGTCGACGGTTAGCGTCCCTGTAGTGGCGTATTATCGCATATAAAACCAAATACTGTCCTAACTCAAAACGGTGGAATTGAAAAGACACGATTTGAAAGTTTAATTCAAGTAGATAACTAAATATTATGCTTAAACAATAATCCTACTATTAATACAAAGATCGGACACTAAGAAAAAATCCTTTGTTCCGACAGATGGCGATACGGCAAAAATTCATTAAAAACCGAAAACACATGATCTGCAACAAGCACATAGAAAATGTCCGTAAGGCTTAGTTGGCACAGTTCAAAGAGTACATTATATATACTGATATAGAGTTGTCAGATATTGTTCAGTTTCATTTAAACTTTATTATTACGAAGCTTCATTATTATTAATATGAATGATATCATAAGTTCAAATGTGTTTGGAGATAACAAAATAATTGTTTTTATAATACTGTAATATGTAATACTGGTAATATTCAATATGAAGAACAAAGTAAACGCGTCAATGAAACGTAGTGGTACACCATTTTATTCTGTGTTGCAATAATTTAATTTTAGTCTTTATTCAACATGAATGATAATGTGACATATGAAATATATTTCGAGTTCTGAAAAATTATATAAAAATTGTATGGTCCATAAAAAAAGATTTCATCGCCATCTATTGATTCACGAAGTAACTATTTTTATGTCTTCATGGAAATACAAAGGGAAAATGTTCATAGCGATTACACCGTGACAACCGTGCTGGAAGACGTCGTTGGTTCGACTCTAGCCGGGTCTAAAAAATTTTTTCTGAATGTTCGATCTTTGTATTAATGATTATTACAAACTAGTGGACTAACTTCACAAAAATAATTTAATATCATGGTGGTCAAACATGACATTCAATAAAGTTAGAAATTACAAGTAATATAATAATATATAGCATTAAGATCCATCCATCCATTCAATATTTTTTGAACTTTTTTTATATAAAAAACTGGACAAGTCCAGCGCCTGGTGGTAGGCAACGGGTGTGTAATGGAAGATATAACAAAAAATAGTCTATTTTCACCTTGTATAATAACATTTATTATAATTTCTAAGGATATAATCACTCACTGTATATAATCAACAAAAGGCATAATTTTAATGTGCGTTATTATTATAACCTTCAGTATAACAAACATTAGGTTATATGATTAGGTGACATAATGAACAAATGGTAGAAGTATTACCAGTATAATGCATAAAATAATTACAACACAATATTTCGTTTCACGAATAGTTGAAGCGCCTAAGTAAATAAATTAGCAAACATACCAGTAAGAGAAACGTAAGAATTCTTTTTTTATTAATGCTTGTGGGTGGTTTAATATAATTTGCATTATTAAAACTTTAAGCAGAATATTTAATTGCATATACTAACCTAACTTTAGCCCACCGGAGGAGGTCGAACCAATTAGCACATGCAAACGAATGTAGTTCTGGCACTCGCCGGCCGCTGCTGCGGTGCGCTCGCTGCGCACACTCGGCTCGTGTAACTTTGCCATAATAATATGCTAACCTAAGCTAAACCCACAGGAGGAGGTCGAACCAATTAGCAAATGCTCTCAAATTCGATTCATTCACCATTGCACCTAAACACTCTGGAATTATATTTATAATAGGTACACAATTTTTTTATTACTCATTTAAACTTTCACGATTTTGACACATTATTTGATTT
>NW_020654018.1:0-19326 GCF_003589595.1 Hyposmocoma kahamanoa
TACGCTGGACATCTTACAAGACGGTACGTATCAAATGTTAAGCAATAGACGTGCTATTACCAGGTGCATGCAATGTTCCGCCCGCATGCAAGCTGACTGTTACATTATCAGAGATCAAAGAGCCTCATACTTGGCGTATACTAATGCTTAGATTGCAAGCACTGATTGGAACAATTCGGGAGTTAAATTGGTAAATTAAGCCTGAATTATTTATTAGCATTGTAGCTGGAACGTGTTACAACATTATCAACTTATTATGCGTCTTTCTTATGGCACAAATCGAGTGTGAATCGGTTATTTCATGTTTTCTTTCTATCACCATTGGCATTTACTAGTAAATATTTACTGTGCTCTTTACATACTTCTTTAGTTTCTTCCACTTTTATCAATCTTTTTTATTTACTGTTATTAATTCTAACATGCTCTATTTTTAAATATTTCTTCAATAATGATATGCTAGAGGAATACGGAGTGAAGCTGATGGTCTATGCTTTATAAACGAGAGCGCATTGCTAAGAAGGACTGTTTGTAAGAGTTATTTGGAAAGTGCACAAGCGCGGCCGCTCCCTGTGAATTTGCCGCGTGACATATATAATCCATTTTCTCTTGATATATCTTTTGTACTTTCGAAGTAATTAATGTAAAAAGTAGATAACCAACTGACGATATTATTTCACCACCGACTGAACGAATTGATAACGAAGATTAAATAGGACAATTGTCAATCCACAAACCTTTCTTATTATTATGACTATATCGGTAATAGGGTGTTTCAATGTCTCCCTTAGCGCCCAGCTACACGAGGAGAAAGTTTTCGCGCGGCCGCCGCGCGGCGAACGCCCAGTTACCACGCCTTCATGTACATTAGTGGTGAATCTGAATTCTATTTACTAGGCAACAACATTTAAAATCCTTTGAGTAATACAACCACGCGGTTGCCGCGCGGTCTCCGCGCGAGACGCTGTTACATTCCGATAGATTTTTTATATTGCATGTGTTATGTTGTGATACCAAACAAATATAATAAATTTAAGTATACACTCATTATACTTTTAAATAAGTAGAAAATTGAGATGTGTACAGCAAGCTGTACATTTTTGTTGTAATATATTCCCCAATGTAACGGAATAAGATCCGTCAATGTGTAGCTTGATGTGCTGGTATTTGTACACTGAGGCCTTTTCCCACGTTTGCATCCACATTTTGCCCTGCATTTAAATTGAGATATATACACGAACTACAACTACGTACAATTTAATATAATACATTGATTAAAAACGTACCACACAATACTGGTGCAACCATTTGGAAACGAGCAGGGCAGGAATACAAACAAAACAGAGCATGTAAAAAATGTTCGCGTCCTCTCGTAATTTTCCCGTAGCTCTAATCTCTTAACTCTTACGCGGTGACTGAGTATATAACCGCTTTTTTCTCGCTTTTTTCGTAATGTATTGTTGTGTTTCGTAATTTTTTTTTGAAGTTTATTTTATCGGCTGCGGTTAATAGCATAGGTATTTTAGTAACTGCCTCCGTGGCGGAACGGTTATTATGCTGGCCGTGAGAAATATTTGTATGGCCTACATTTATCTCTCGTAAGTTTGGGTGTAATTTGTGGTTGTCTAGATGTAGGGTTATGGCCCTGTAGTTAATTCAGTTACTCTGGTACACAATTCAGACCAAATCTGAAATAAAAAAAGAATCAGAATTAATGGACTTTTCATACATTTTGAAATTTTATTTTGTTTCTTAAATATTGTTGTATCCTTTTGCAACAAATGCCAATATAAATGCGTTCGTTGAAGTCAGATAAGACCTAAAGACAAAAGCAATTTACTTTTAGGGCCCAGTTACACGAGGAGTAAGTTTTCGCGCGGCCGCCGAACGGCGTCCGCCCAATTACCACACCTTCACGCACATTAATAGCGAATCTGAATTTTATTTACTAAGCAACAACATTTCGATTCCTCTGAATAATGTAACCGTGCGGCGGCAACGCGGACTCCGCTCGGATTATTCCGAGGAATTTATTATGTAGTACGCAAACAAGATTTTTCTTCATCCTGTAAAGTTGTCAATTGACTGACGATTGAAATAATTCTTTTTTCAAATCTAGAGATTCGGGTATGTGGCCAATGTTCATATGGATAATGTTATCATAATCAACCTTTTTCTAGCGATCCTTTAAATACATCCTATGAGTGTACGTATTACAGAATCGTATATGAATCACGATACTAAAAGGTCAGTCTACCTCAAGCGAGGGGCAAGTTGGAGCAATCCTATAGGCTTAGTTCGAGCTGGACACTACAGGCGGAAGAGTGCATTAGACTTAACTGTGTAATGGACTTAGACTCCAGTGCTTTCGGCTGTGTAGTTTTCAAACACTATAGAACATTTTATATGCAGGTATTATGAATTATCGTCAATGGCTATAGGCTATATCCGCGAAGGTATTTGGAAACTTTACATGTTAGTTTTGTAACCTTCTTCGACATGTTTAGTAAGACTATGCGTCTTGTGAAAGAGTTCGTCCAGGGAAGTACTGCCACCTTATTTGTGCCACCCAGCAGTGATGTGAGCATTACTGCGTTCCAGTTTAGAAGGATAAAGGTACTGCAATTGCAGGCACACGTGACTTGACAATTTTATTCCTCAGGGTGACGGGTGCAGTGGCAGTGCACTCAGATATTTTCGATTTAAAGTTGAGTGAGTGTTTGGCGTGTCACTTATCAGTGGGCGCACGACTTGTTCGCCCTGTGTAAAAAAATACAAATTTCATAACATTGACTTACAATTATATGGACGTCGGTCCGCGCTAAAAAGTGTCCGAACTTATAGGGCGTTAAAATCGTATACAGAGCGTCATTCACGCTTTAGTCTTCGTTTGTTCGACTGACAGCGAAGCAAGCAAAATTTGACAGTACTGCGATGACATTACAATTTAAATTCAACGTTTTAGCTTTTTCATATTCCTTTACATGTCACTACGTTTAAATAGGTTGACTTGGGACATTTTTTTCGTGGTTTTTGTATTAGACCCGTCGTCCATTTATTTGTAAGTCAATGTTTCATAACGATGTTTTCATTCACTTTGTAGAGGTGTTGGGGCTGGTGGCGTTAAGTCCTGTTGGATGGAATGTGGTAGTAGCCTCCGCAGCCTCCGCAGCCTCCATACATATTACTTACTAAGTTTAAAGTTAAAAAGTTGAAAGTCCAGTTTTATAGGTATTTATTCAGGTTTAACAATAATATTATGATCTTTAAAATGTAAACGGTGTAAATATAACTAGTAAAAGGTTCAAAAAGATAGGATGAGAAGTGTTCGCTGCCGCGATCGGGCAGGGAGTGACGATGGAACGAAACAAGATCGGAAAGTGCGGCAAAAGAATGGAACAATTCAAAATTTGAATTTAAATACGAATGTGAGAATAAAATAAGGAATTTAAATAAAAAGGTAGTCACACCGTCACAACTTTTACAGGTATTGCTAGTAAATATTTGCAAATGTACATAACTTAGAAACTAAAGTCATACCGAGCTGTTAAAGCCGACTTAGCGTAAGCGACGAAAAACAAATTTTACAGAAGAGGATTTAAAAAAAAATGATACTAAATTGAATTTTGATATATGATAACGAATTTCGTAATCGATTGAGTAACAGCAAAATGTTTTTAAAACAATGGATGAATGTTAAGCCGTTTTTGGTGCTTACAAGATTTTGAGACTTTCAGGCGTTTAAGGTAACACGTACGATTAAAAATATGCAACAAGATGCAACACGTTTTTTGCCATGTCGTTTTTGCAGTAAACGACGAAATTCTAACGTCGGTTGCGATAACAAGTGGCGTCACTTAAGTTATGCTTTTTAATATTGATTCTGTCGGTTACACTTAAATATGTAAAAAAAACAATTGAAACGATAAGTTGGCGGTCGTGCCTCAATATACAAATGACGTCACAGAAATTCGAGCGGTTGACCTCTCAATTAATAAACAACCATTCATTCAATAGGCTACTACAATTTCCAAGCTAATTAAAAATAAAATTATATAATTAATATTGTATTTTTTTTAACGACGAACAAGTCGTGCGCCTGATGGTAAGCTACACGCCTGTCCATAACAGTTACAGTGCCACTCAGGGCTTTACATTGCAAAGATCTTTGGGGTTGGTGAATGTTGTTTTGCACTGTTAAGAATAACCAACACACGAACTCACTCGAAAGGTTTATTTACGGAAATTACCGTCTTAAGCCAGCGGCTATATACACAGCTATATAAAGCGAATTGCACAAAAGAACACAAGTACTGTTACGCCGAAACGCGACCGAAAAAACTAGATAATTGAAGCACAAAGCGACAAGCATTCAGCGTCGGGCCTACCGTATCGACTGGAGGTGGCGTGATCGGCCGGCGCAGGAGCCGCGGCCGCGGTAAACAATAGTGACCGGTTTTTGTGTGCGCCGTTCCATTGCACTATTTCCGGGAACGTACGACACGACAAGTTGGCACGTCAAAATAGTTAGAATATTCAATAAATATGATAATAGTACTTTTATGTATTATGTGTATGTATGCGTATAGTTTACCTCACGTACTAGTTTATATATATTTATATTTTTTTATTTATTATTTATGTAATTTAATGTTTTGTAGCCCACAGATCTAAGGGGCACTACCACTGCACCCGTCATCCTGAGACGTAAGTTGACAAGTCCCATGTGCCTTTAATTTCACCGGCACACTTACCCTTCAAAACTGGTACACAGAAATGCTGACATTACTACATGACGGCAGAAATAGGTAAGGTATTTACACAGATAGCTGTATCAGAATCAATTACATAAAAACAACATTCATAAATGTAATATACAGACACGATTTCGCCTCTAAACAAAGCAATCTTGAAAATATTTCAATTCCAGAACCAGTTTAATCCGGACGAGTCCTGAAAAATCCGGCTCCGGAATATTGTCCCATTCATAAAACGCGTGAGCATACATTGTCTCAGTCATCTTAGAACGTCCGCAATGCAGGTATGTTGAGTAACTCTATCAGACGCAGTAAGGTAGTAACTCGCTGAGTACAATTAACATGGTAATATAAGGAGGCCAAGCGACTAGTGGTGGGCATTCGAAGCGGTAACAGGATCAGTAAGAAGGAGTATTTCTTACTTAGTATGAGTAACTTTCGCTGTTACAGTATAGACGGGGGACATTTGTCAGAGAACACAAAATTAGTCGAAAGCTTATTTTTTGTATTTTCAAACAAACCAACGTTAAGGGCTCTTTAAAAGTCTCGTATTTACGACTGACTAAGTCGAAACATTGGTTGGTTTAAAAAAACAAATATACACAATTTTAGATTCGAATAAAAACCGACCTCAAAAGTGTGTGAAATCGATTACCGGAAAGTGAGCTAAACCGGATCGATCGTCTAGTTTGCCACCTTAGAGGCCAAATACTTTCTTCAAATTAAATGGGACCACTGTCGAGGTACCCTCTTTCCAACAAAAAAGAATCATCAAAATCGGTTCACAAATCATCATCACCTAACATACATACGAAAAAACATACAGTCATAATGAGAACCTTCTTCTTTTTTTGGAGTTGGTTAAAAAATAAGAGAAAGAACCACAAACCATATGGTCTCAAAATAAGGAATCGTCAGTGCTGTGATTGATTACGAGCGCAATGGATTTAAATTCACGACACTGCTTGAACATCCAGATAAAAACAATCCAGAAAAAATATTTCTAAATTTATCCTATCGGGAATCGAGAAAAAGGACCTCCATATCTAATAACAGTAGTGCAAATTGGTGAGCCACTGAGGTCGTCAGTTTAATTTCCAAAGCGTGGCAGTCGTGCGAACCTAAGAACTTAATGTTTAATGTCTCCTTAAAGATTCAATTATGATTCAGATCAGAGGATCCGGGGATACCGTGTCAGCAAGCCGACAGCATTGTAGATAGCGGGCCTAAGGCTCTTTGGCCTTCGCTCCACACATCACCTGACTCAACATTCTGACAGCGTTTACACGGCTACCACGCCACATCTCGATATCTCCCCGCAAACACGTTAACACCTACGCATGTTTGCGCTTACCATAACATGTCGCTTCCGAAGTCTGTAGGTCAATTTCAAAGTTTTAGTGATGTGAAATGATGTGCTTGTTACTTGTATCGATAAATTGTTTTTCATCTGTATATATTAAATGAGGTAGGGATAACAATATCGGATACATTTCGGAGAGTGTGCGAGTGAACTTTTCAATCTAGTTCCACTCTCACCGTTCGTCCTTCGGTTGACTAGAAGGTCCAGAAACACTCCATCCTTATGTCGCTGATATACCACCCATTCACACTAAGTGTTTTACTTTCTCCTTTCTATGCATACGGCAAAGGAATGGAATACTCTATCTGTGTTTCTCGAAAAGTACAATTCGGGGCTATTCAAGGCTAGATTGAATAGGCATTTTTTTAAGTGAATTCGTACCATCATCGGTTATATGGTCGCCAAGCGTGAGTCTATCATTTATAAAATAAAACAACTTAATTTCACGACATCCTGTGCTAGAACAAGGCGAACTCAGAGTGAATAGAATACCACCTATTGATTTGAAGATTTAGTCATAAAATAAGTATGGTCGCTCCACGAAAACTTAGCAGCGCAACTTGTATGTGTGCACGCCCTCCGCGCGCCTTATACGGGCACACACATTCGCATAATCTCGCGGTGCACTCGTGTTGCATAACGCGGGTTATCACTCGCGCCACTCTGAAATTTAAGTCGCAAAGATCTTAGGGACACTGCCACTGCGCCCGTCACTCTGAGACATAAGTTGACAAGTTACTAAGCCTGTAAATTCAATAGCACCCTTCCAAACCGGAACGCAGTAATGCCCACATTACTGCTTGGCGGCAGAAATAGGAATGTAGCAGTACTTCTCTGAACAAACTCTTTCACAATACTGCTACTAAAGGTTTTTCCTAGTTTATGAGTGTGTGTAATAAAAAATATATAACTTTAATTTTTCAAATTATATTTACAATCTGTTGGTATAACTAAAATAATAATGTAACAACCCTACGATAAACTGGCGGGAGTTGCCCTACTTGCTCTTATTATATTATGCTTTCGCGGATATTCATTAAATGATTATCACTAATAAATAACAAGGTTCAAGGTACTCGTCGACAGCGACAGTGGGTAGACATTGTCTTAAGATTGTCATTGCCCCTGGCGTGTAATTGCCTCGAAATATTGGGAAAATAAAAATAAATCATACAGTGATAGGAAACCTGTAATTAGCGATAATCATTTAAGCGTGAAACTCATAGAGAGCGAGTGCGAGTCGGGCGCGGGTCGGGTCGGGACCGCAGCGGGTCTAATTCCGCACCCGACCCGTACCCGCTCTCTGTGTGTTTCAAACTTTAATATACTTTATTCGGCACCGTAAGGGCGCGTTTATTCGACACGAATTTCATCGCGCTTTCGCCACGCGGAGACCGCGTGCATTTAACTGTCATGGCAAAATACGCTCTATTTATTTAGCTTTTACGTTTTAACTTAAATGAGTTTACTCTGGTTTACACGGTGGCCAAGCGGCCACCGCGCGGCTTCGGCGCGCTAACCGCGCGGTTGTGTTATTCCGAGGAATTTAAATGTTGTTGCCTAGGAAATATATAATTCAGATTCGCCATTAAGAGCTCTCATGCCAAAAAAGTTTTAACTTTGGCTCCGCCTAAATTTGTGAAACAAATATATGCCTGAACTTCGCGTGACATGCGACAGGAGATGTTGAATTTTGCGCATTAAAAGTACCAAATTCGTTTAAAGTCGTAGCGGAATAACTCTAAAACTAAAGAGATTAAAAAAAAAAATCCGTAGCGACAGTTGTCGATCATGCATAAATATAATTAATTATCTAATGTTTGTCCTAATAACTTGTAGCATTTCGAGAATAAATCGAAAAAATGTGAAAATTAGAGGTCATTTCGTGATTTTTATCTATCGAGGAAACTTTATTGTTTTATGTTTCTGATTAATGTTTATGCTTGAATATATCGTGTGGTTACTCGTACAATATTTTATTTTTAACATACAAAATTTTTAACCCCTCTAAAATCAAATCGAAGATTAGGAATTTTTCCTCTGCTCCCTCTTAATGTACGTGAAAGCGTGGTAACTGGGCGGTCGCCGCGCGACTGCCGCGTGAAAACTTTCACCTCGTGTTACTGGGCGCTAAAAGTTCTATCCATTAAATTATTTAGCATTGCCATGAAAAGGGGAAACGCTACAAATATTTTGGGACCTAATTTCATTCTATGCCGCTAGACCTATTTCTCAATCTGTTAAAAATAAACAATACGTGTTCTGGTTTCTATCAAATTAAATAAGTATGTATTGTAATATAATAAATAAACAAATATAAATATTAGACATCACATACATTGCTCTGATTCCAAAGAAAGCAATTAAAGCACTTGTGTTATGGAAATCGGAATTAACGACAGTACCACAAATACTCAGACCCCAGAAAAAAAAAGATATATAATTTAGTTTTCTACATTGACCTGGCTGGGGATCGAATCCGGGACCTCAGATATGGCGACACCATGAAAACCGATTCGTAAGCCACTAGACCTTAGAGGTCGTCAAATTTTACGTAGAAACATAATCTATTAACTCTCAATTCATAGAATGTAAAGAAAATATTTAGTTTTGTTCTTTGTCATAATTTCTTCCAATAATTAGTCAAACAATTACTTAGTTTGATAATATAATTGAATATTGATATGATTTATGGACAAAATAATTATTTAATTGAATGAAAGGTAAGGGTGTCGAAGGTTAAGTGTGTTGATGAAACTACAGACGCAAGGACTTTTGGGATTCAGGGTAAAAGACACTGAGGTAGTGCCCCTCAGAACATTGCACTTTAAAGCTCTAAGTGGCACTGCACGTGCTATGGACAGGCGCGTCGGTTACCACCAGACGCACGATGTCATAAAAAAGCTAGGTGAAAAAACAACGAAGTTGCGTACTTGAAATTTTACTTCACATATTAGTAATGATAATTTATATGTATTCATATGTGTTATGTTGTGCATATTATTTAATAATTATCACTATAGTAAATGGTAAGAAAAGGTAGCAACTGTACCGTGTAGCGTGTAGTAGCTTGTAGTAGGATGTATTCTACTACCTACCAACGTATATTTGTACCTGCACACCTGTGTGTTTGTATATCGTAGCTGTCTAGATGTAATAAAGTGCTCTATTATATTATATCTTTACATAAATAGACTGAATTCCTTCGAAGCGGATAAAGCCGGAAGGGCTTTTGTGAGCGAACATCGAGTATATAACCAGAAATAAGGGTCCTGCATTCCTGGTCATCAGTGATATAATCACTTATAAATATCAACTCTCGTTTGCACTGACATATAGACAGCGCTAACAACTGACCTGTGTGTACGTCTCCGTATATACCAAAAATATTCTGTATGTATTGTAATAAAGATAATATCTCTAGCAATGGCATACTGTTCCATTCGGTGGTGTTGGGAAAAACAAATATGTAATTTTGCAATTTTCGTCCATTATAGCAAAGCTCATGTTAACTGGTCGATTTGAAGTGAAACAGTTGACGACACCGGTCAATTGTTTCGAACTCTGGTTGTCCAATCGGAGCGCAGTTGTCACAGTAATGATATAGCACAATAGTTTTCAAACAAATTAAATGACATTTCGTGTCTATTTCTGGTTATATAGTCGATGTGAGCGAAGCTTGTAATTTGTAAATATTTTTTTCTATATTTTGGTCAATAAAAAAAATTAAAATGTTATTTTATAAAACACTACTGAAAACGTACCTATTATACACCTTTTAAGGGCGCTACTATAGAAAAGAGTGGAGAAAAGAAACAGCGATCCAAACCTTGCTACTTCAAACAGCCAGCACGTATACATACAAGAATTTGAATACATAAGGTGTTTGATAAGCAGTAATCAACTGGAACTCCCCAAATCAAAATTAGAAATGTACAAAAACAGCCCTCACTATCGTGCAATAAAAATATACAATAAAATACCGACTGACATAAAAAACTAAGCAAATGATAATTTATTCTTTAAAAATTTAAGAAAAACCTTAACGAATAAAAGCTATTATAAAACTAAAGAATCATAATTAAATAAATAATGTAATATTATTTCAACAATTACACTATAAATACGGTCAATAAATACTTAATAATTAATTGATGATGACTTTATAGACATGTAATTTTTTACGAATTCATAATATAAATTAATATATTCTCTCGGCGTTCTCCATGACGTTTTTACTTTAGTTTTAGAATTTATTTTGACATCAATTTTTAAATTTAACAATTTTTGTTTACGCCTCTCAATTTCTATTTAAAAAAAATTTATTTTTATGTTGTTGCATTATATTTTCTTATATTGTATTCAATATCTTGACTTGCAGTGACCTATTCAGGGTCATATACTTACACTCTAGTCGTAATGTAACACATTTGTAACACCTGACTATGTACATGTGACAATAAATAAATACAAAATACATAATGCTATTTCAAGTAGCAGATATAAAGTACCTGTTATAATACCTGTCAGGAGCAGTACTATATAGGAAGGAGTAAGGAACGGTAAGGAAGGTACAAGGCGTGCTACTTCCTTCTGCCGGTGCGCGCTGCCACCTGAGTTATGGCGTCTTGTAAATTTTAATTGTTTCATTAACCAAAACAGTAAAGATTACGCTTCATAATTTGATTAATGCCCAGTAGACGCTTGGTTTATCGTCGACATAATTAACCCATTAGACGCCCCACTGCTGAGCACGGGTCTCTTCAAAGTAGAGCATGTAGGCCATATCCCACAACTTCACAAGTTTTTCAAAGCTAGTGAACATGCAGTTAGTTTATATCATATAGTTTATATTAGTTAGGTTATATCGCGATATTTTTCTTCACCGGCAGAGAGAGGTGTTGCTGCGAAACATATTTTATAATAATAATAACTTTTTTATAAAACAAAAATCGACCTCAAAAGTTTGTAGAATTACATCTATTTGCTAAGTTTTATTGATTAACGGAAAGTGCGCCAAACCGGATTCATCCCTTAGTTTGCAACCCTTAGAGTTGGAATATTTTCTTCAAATTTAAATGGGACTAATAATGAGGTACCCTCTTTCCAACAAAAAAAGAATCATCAAAATCGGTTCACAAATCGGTTCAAAAAAAAGTGTGAAACAAAAACACACACAAAAATAATACAGTCGAATTGACAACCTCCTCCTTGTTTTAAAGTCGGTTAAAGATATAATTTGTAAATCAAAGTCGTAGGTACGACTCGTTCAAAGACGTCGGGTGACCTCGCATTTGACAATATAGTAATTAAGATTCGATGTTTTACTTTCTCAAACTCGTTTCTTATAAAGAGTGATTATTCAGGGGAAGGTAAAGCTTTCTATTTATTTTAAATTTCTTATCAAGGGCGTTAATTTGGGTGCATTATTTTAATAAAAGCCAGTGTGTGAATATGAAGGAAATGTCATGTGAAATTAGCCTGCAAAATTTGTATATGCGACATTGACTTACAAATAAATGGACGACGGGTCTAATACAAAAACCACGAAAAAAATGTCCCAAGTCAACCTATTTGAACGTAGTGACATGTAAAGGAATATGAAAAAGCTAAAACGTTGAATTTAAATTGTAATGTCATCGCAGTACTGTCTAATTTTGATTGCTTCGCTGTCAGTCGAACAAACGAAGACTAAAGCGTGAATGACGCTCTGTATACGATTTTAACGCCTTATAAGTTCAGACACTTTTTAGCGCGGACCCGACGTCCATATAATTGTAAGTCAATGATATGCGATAATTTTTTTGCATTTCATTAACTTTGCCCATTTTTGCCAATTACCAGTTCGAGGTGTTTTTCACTAATTATAAAAATTTTGCGCTTGTTCTTAAAACGCGCGCTAAAATATTATTTTTAAAATGAATGATAATATAATGTTTTAAAAGAAAAATGTTCTTTCTCTGTTTACTGTTACCATTTGTCCAACCCTTTGTTTCAACTTTATGAGAATGAGAAACTTTAGTACAAGGTCAAGAGCACGACAACCTTGACCCTTGAGATTTAAACGATGACCGCGGTGACCCAACGGTTGTACCAGCAGGTACAGGGTCCGATGCCCGGCTAGATTAATTTTGAAATGACTTTTTCTAATCTGATTCTGGTCTGGGTTTTCTGGGCAGCGTCAGTCAATCAATCCATTTATTACTATTAATGATTTCGTCAAATATTGCAAATAAAATAAAATTACAATAATCAGCGTCAAACACGCGTCAAAGTATTATGTACAGGAGTAAAAGCAATACTTTGTCTAACTATTTATTTAACTTTTGGCAGCTCGAATTCTAATTCGTTTCCGATTAGATTTTTTATAACAATCTATTTTATTTATGAAGAAGTTTTAATCGTGAATGTTAGGGAGTTCAAAAAGTCATAGACAAAGATTATTTTTATTCCATAGGTAAAATAAATTTACACTTAAAAACGTCACATTTAAGCTACTGCTCGTTCACTACGCTGACCTCCCTCAGAAGAACGAGCAAGAAACTCCAGGGATTGTTCTTTTCAAATGCTATGGAATACACTTTGAATCAAATTTGTGTGGATTCTGGAGCCGTGTCGTCTTTCCATATATCTTTATCTAACACGTAGTCTTCAATTTTGTAATATGATTTTTCGATCAAAATATTTATAATGTAATTTTTAAACTTAGGAAATGACAAACTTAATATATACTCCGTAATCTTATTGTAAAAACGTATACAGTTCTCAATAAAAGAGTTGTTTACCTTGGTTAAACGAAATCGAGGTACCATGAGTTTGGACTTAGCTCTAAGGTTAATATTATGGATATCTTCTTTCTTATTGAAATTATGTATGTTTTTACGGGCATATAAAATATTTGAGTAAATGTACTGTGATGCCACAGTCATGATACCAGTCTCCTTAAACTTTTCTCTGAGAGAAACCCGAGAGCCTAGACGGTACACAGAAAAGAAGATACTGTCTGATTGGGATCATGTTTGACAATTTGAATACTCAAGAATTATAATTCATGTTAATGAGGATTCAGGTTATAATTCCCGTTCATATGGAGAATAATTCCACGATTCATTATGATAAACAATAAAAATTAATTATAATTATTTATTATTTCATATTATTACAATTTATTAGACAGGTTCCAATATTGATCAGCTTGAACAATCTTCGTTACATAATCTGTTGGCTTGATAAATATCGGAGCTAAAGAGCACGTCGCTTCACTAAAATTAAAAAATAAAAGAGTCCAGGAAGCATTTCTTTGTCTATGGTTGTATGTCAATAATTACGGAACTTCGGAGGCATGCTTATGCCAAAAGCTAAATAAACAGTTGGAAGGAGTATATTTATTAAGAAAGCTAACAGTAGTCTTATTATATTCATTATAATTATTAATCAACCTAATCGCCTTTCACAAATTATTAAAAAAATTAGGCGCCTTGCAGCTTTACTAAATAGCGTAGTCCTGTGAGATTCTATACATAACTTATCACAATTACGTGCTCGTGCAACATTTTTAAATATTCCAGGATTTTTTGTAATAAATATTGTGTGTTCTAATAAAAATGTTCCGGAGTAAATTCCGTTAATTTGGTACTTTTGGAAAGAAATTAAATAAATAAATAACGCACACACTCAACATAGCCCCGCACTAGGGAAACCCTGGGTCGCAGGTGCCATGGACACACACTTAGACAACCACAAATTACACCCAAACTCACGAGAGAAATAATTGTAGGCCATACAAATATTTCTCCCGGCCCGGGAATCGAACCTGGGACCTCTGCGTGGCAGTCCGGTATGGTAACCGTTCGGCCCCGGAGGCAGTTACCTAGGCAAATTACCAAGTTTGAGACCAGATAATTGTTGTGGTTGTCCGAATTCTAAATTGGTTCCATGGCGTTGTTACTGTTGCCATCGCTGGCGACCATATCCAATATGACAAACTTCTATTTGTAATAATTCTAGTAAAATAGAGTTAATCCAGGACATTACTGCCATCATACCTATTTTATGCCGATAAACTGTAATGTGAGCATTATTACGTTCCGGGTCACAGCCCTGGTGAAAGTACAGGCACATGGGTCTTGTCAACTTTATTTATCGGGTTGCTGGGCACAGTGGCAGTGTCCCTCAGAATTTTACGATTAAAACTCTGAGCGGCCCTGTAATTGCTATGGGTAGATTTGTCGCTTACCACGCGACAAATCTACCCATAGCAATTACAGGGTACTTGCTCGTCCCACCACTTGATGTCATAAAAAAATACCACAAACAGCGTAATCAAGGTAGCAACATGGTGTTCAAAATCATATAATTTTAAAATAAAGAATCAAAGTCAAATAAAAAGTCAATCTGTTACGGACGGCCGTACGCGACTGGCCGGAGAGTAAGAATAAGCAATTCGGTAGCTCTGATTGGCCGAGAGCCGTCAGCGACCAGTTGATAAGACCGGTACGGTGTGGGAGACACCGTATCGGTATAAGTGAAAATTGTTCTCATTGTCTCAGTCCTAATTAAGTTGTGAATATATTCAGTTGCGTTCGATATTCTTGTCAGATAAGTCAGTTAGACACGGGAATATTTTTTTTATGAATACAAAGTCCACTTCCTGAATCAATAAGGAGTTTTATTAAAGAAAAGCAGGATATCGAAGACAGTCAAGGGTCACCAACACAATCTTAGACATAATTAGTTAGGTAGTTATAAAATCAGACAATCAGTAATCAATCCCGAAATTGTAGGAAGGCTTTACAATCAACATCCTGCGCCCAAAACGGACAGCGATAAAATGGACGGTGGAAAAAAATAAAAAGAGTGCTTCGTAATTGAATGCGTGAGGTTTACGAGATAGCTGGCTGGTATTTGCCTTGTATTAAAATCCGATGACTACTCCACAGGGACGGTGTGAATGTAAGGGATTAATTTTTTCCACGTTTTAGGGTTGCCAAAAAATTATGCCCATTGTAAACAAGTCTCAAAACTTGAACAGAAAATGTTAAAATAAAAACAATATGTAACCTGTTTGCTTTTACACAATTTTGGAATTTGAGAGATGCTTCGGCGTCAGAGGATGAGCGTGCTGAAAGCTCCGCTTTCAAACCGGAACTTTCGTAGTTGACATTAGAGTCAGCGGCAACCGTTAGTTGTGCAATGCACAACTTGCACTAATCCAATGCCTTTTTAGAACCGGAGGAAGTCTGTGTATCTATGAATAGGTTGATCTGGGATCTCTGCCTGACTGATAAGGTCCCTGTGTAGGCATGCTAGCGCAGGTAGTAACGCCCTTCCCGTATAACCAAATGGATGGTTATAGAGGCCACTACAATCAACACTTAGTAGAAGATATGGAACTGATACAAAATTTGTGCGTAATAATTTTATAATTAGTGGCAAATATTTGAGAAAATACCAGTGGTGAAGGAAGTTTACGACAACCTATCCGTTTTATTAAAAAATTGGTAAAACTAGACATAAAGTGACAAATTGTGTGCATAATAATCAGTGATACAGCGTTTCCAGAGCGCTGTATACCGCACGATACAAAAATGCATTAAATGGTGATGAGTACTTGCTTATGTAATGATTTGTATGTAAGTAATGTGCTTAATTTGTTATTTATTACTGGTGTTATGTTTCAATCGTGATGATATATTCTCTTGAGAATAAACCTTCTAATAAATGAAGAATAAAAAGCAACCTACGAACAAGCGCATTTCTTAACCAAGTCGTTTTTCAATCGTTTTTTTTTTGTAATATCAAGTGACGGGACGGACAAGTCGTGCGCCTGATGGTAAGCGACACGCCTGTCTAGCAGTTGTAGTGCCACTCAGAGCTTTAAATCGCAAATAGCTGAAGCCACTGCACCCGTCATTTAAACTACAATAAAAATACAATTCTACAGGCATTGACTTACAAATAAATGGACGACGGGTCTAATACAAAAACCACGAAAAAAATGTCCCAAGTCAACCTATTCGAAATTTAAATTGTTATGTCATCGCAGTATCGCGCTGTCCGTAGAACAAATGAAGACTAAAGCGGAGTGTCGCGCTCTGTATACGATTTTAGCGCCTTACAAGTGCGGACACTTTTTAGCGCGGACCCGACGTCCATGTAATTGTAAGTCAATGTCTACAGGTCGTGATGATGCCGAAATTTTGAATATTGACTTGAGGGAATAAAAATATGCAGAACTTAAAAAAAGAAAATAAGAAATAAGAAAGGCTGTTTTAGGTAGGTATTCGACATTACATCTAGTAACATTTTATTCATCCAACGTGCATCTACCACATAATAATAACATTTGTCCTGAAAACATACCTCGTTCCGTAGCTCGCTGAGCGGTTTTCAACTGGTGAAGTAACGGTATCGTGAGTGTCCACGTCTCGGATCCTTAAGTCTTTGCGGTATGGATGACGAGAAGACTCGACGTAGTTTACCAAACGCTGCCCGCCCAAGCCTCTTGGCTTTCCTCTCGAAGTTGTTTCTACCTAATCGAAGAATCTCCAATATCCGTTCCTCCTTTATTATATTTTAATGTTCGGTCTTCATACGTGTCCAAATCTACATATGAAATGCCTTTGTTGCTGTTTCCTGCTTAATGAACAGTGAAAGCACGCTAGGTTTACCATCGCTCAAGGGCTTCTAAGATAAGCTTTAAATTTCTTCCAATTTGTCGACTACAGTAGTTATTCTGGCACGTCGCTATCATATTATCGCTTCGTAGCTGGTTATGGATCTTATCAATGTTGTGTAGAGCCATAGCTAAAAGGGCAAATGGTTTGGGGTCACGTCCACTGGTCACGTACCGGTCCGTGTTAATGAGTCCAAACTAAAGGTTACGACGTTATAGAATAGGACACGCGAAACCAGAATTAAAGTGTTTGTTTAATTCTGAAATAGGTCTTTGCTCGATGTTCAAGTTAGAATCGCAGTTTAATACTGCATACTTAATTTGATTGAGACCATTTCTGTCATTCTGCTCCTTACTAATATCCTATTGTTCGTCTATGTCGCAGTTAAGGTGAGCCTAGATTGTGAGAGGTGAGGTGTGAGGGGTCGCCTCTTGCACTCCGCAGTCCGCGCGCTTCAAATTAATATGAATAAAAAGTTTGATCTTTGTATTAATAAGTTTTATTGAAATCTGTTACCGGAAAGTACGTGAAACTGGATTTATCCCCTAGTTTGCCACCCTTGGAGGTGGAATATTTCCTTCAAATATTTAAATGGGACACAATACTGAGGTACTCTATTTCCAATAAGGAGTTACCGCGTAACATATGTACGTACAAAAAATACAATACAATTGAGAACTTCCTCCTTTTTTGAATTCGGTTGATAAATAAAATTTGCGGTAAAATCAGAATAATTTAAAAAACAGTATTGTAAATAGAATGCGTGGAGTTTACGAGACACTCGTGGCATCCAACGCCATTTATCAGACCCGAGAAAAATTCGGGACCGGACTCAGTTACATGTCCCTGGAGACTGGTCACCGTTCACAACGGCCAGTTAAGTTGTCGTACTTGTATTATATTGTGGATTGTAACAAAATACAGAATAAATGTCACAAAACAATATTTATTTGTATGTTGATGTTTGACCACCATGATATTTTTATGTGAAATTACTCCACTAGTTTGTTATAATTATTAATACAAAGATCATGCATTTAAAAAAAAATCCTTCGATACTGCTGGATGTCAGTCATCGTCTTCTATAAATGATATATAATGTATATTTTTTATAAATTCTTTATTACACAAAGAAAAGACACTTAAAAACATGTTACAAAGGACATATTCAACTGCCTCCGTGGCCAAACGGTTACCATGCCTGACTGCCACGCAGAGGTCCCAGGTTCGATTCCCGGGCCGGGAGAAATAGTAGTAAGGCCTACACTTATTTCTCTCGTGAGTTTGGGTGTAATTTGTGGTTGTCTATGTGTGTGTCCATGGCACCCGCGACACAGGGTTTCCCTAGTGCGGGGCTATGTTGAGTGTGTGCGTTATTATTATTTATTATATATACAAAGTCACCTTTGTTTATCTCAGAAAGAGATTTCTTCCAGACAACCCTAGCCGTGGTGTAGATAGAAAGTCTGCGGGACTATATATATACGTTATGTGTGTTTTTTTATTATACCAAGTGACGGGACGATCAACTTGTGCGCCTGGTGGTAAGCGACACGCCTATCCATAACAGTTGCAGTGCTATTCAGGCTTTAAATCGCAAAGATCTTTTGACACTGCCACTGTGCTTGGCGGTAGGAATAGGTAAGGTGGCAGTACTTCACTGGATGAACTCTCACAAGGAGCTCTACTGCTACCAAATTTATTTAATTTGTTTTTTTTATGTAAAATCAATTTTTATTTCATATAAAAGACGTGGTAGGTATACAAAGTCAAAGTCAAAATTCTTTATTTCATAGGTACGCAAATTACACTTGAAATCATCATATTGATTAAACTCTACTGCTCATTCATAATGCAGATTCCCCTGAGAAGAATGAGCAAGAAACTCTAGGGGTTGCTCTTTGTAAGTAAACATTTGTGTATATTTATCATTTACAATAACAATAAATTTTTCATTTCATTCCATAATCACCCGCAAGAACTATATGGGTTATCACTTATTTTTGTCATCCAAGTAGGTACGCAGAAGCTGTATAATAATGACCTTTAGAATAAAGTTTTTATATAGTTTTAAAAATCGTGAATGACAAATTTTGAATATTAACCAGACACAATTGCCTTGAAAATGCTGTCTGTCTTTCTTAGAAAAATATAAGTACGCAATTAACCTTCATCTCGCCTCATGAAAAGTGACAGGGCGGTCGCCTTCGAAAGCTCCAAATTATAACATTTAGGGAACAAATCTGGACATTTAAAAGTACCTATACTGTATTCGCTGGATGCGAGCAGCATCGGAACGGTCGTTGTGGCGTTCTCTGGGGAGAGCCTATGTTCAGCCGTGGACGTTTTTAGACTGAAATGATAATGACGTTGATATTGTACTTATCGAGTTTTTAGGTTTTAGCGAATGTTACACATAGGAAATGAAACAATTTTTTTGGATTTAAATCGTGAATATTTGTTTTTTACAATAATAATCTCAGTACCATTGACTTACAAATAAATGGACGACGGGTCTAATACAAAAACCACG
>NW_020654019.1:0-14254 GCF_003589595.1 Hyposmocoma kahamanoa
TATTTCCTTGTTCAGCCGTTAGCATGTTTTTTATTGCATGTACATATATGGCTGATTTGGCTTCAGTGTTATATTATGATGACGTACAGCTCAAAGTCGTCGTAGGAATCTGGAACTGGGATCTCATGTTACCCTTAGAAGTTCGTAACGGTTCCAAATCCGATCCCGTAGCCATTAACACTGTTCTAGATTGGGTAGTCTTATAATCTGAATTGAAATTACAAAGGCTTAAAATATTGCACTGCTATATATGTGATAGCTCGTGCGGTAGCAAGAGAAAGCGTAATTACCAGTCCGATGCAAAGCACAGGCGAGCGACGTTATTTGTAAAACACTAACTACCTTACAGGATATATTACTAAACTCATAAACAACAACTTTAGTGACTTGACCATGACTTTTTGCGAAATATAGTCAATTTCCAAAAAATACACTTTTAACTTTTTTTAGATACAACAATGCTGGAACCAACATTATTATTATTATTATTTTTTATTTGTTTTTATTTATTAGATTTGCATCGGCAGGCCGTTTCGAAGTGTTACGTAACTTAAGCTTTGTATTATTATTGCCATTGCATGCTCTAATATTTCCTAAATGTAATGACACTTAGTTTATAAGCTTGAATGTTTAGTTACTTAATGTATAGTGTTTTCTATGTGGAATATTCAAAATAAATAAATAAATCATTTGATCACTATGTCTAATGTACATAAACCTATTTTCCTGACCTTTGCTTAAACCTAGCTCGGTAGAGAAACACGACGACTAAAGTTGAGCGTATCATTATAATATCAATTTAATGATAAAATTAATCTTGAAAATTAGCATACTAATTATAGTAAAGGACGCTGATTTCGTTTATCAGTGAGTAATATTAGAAAATTTTAATTTTAAATTATACACTTTTCTCCTAATTAGAATTTTATTAAGTCTTCAAAATTTTACACGAATTAGACGAGGAAGGTTGTGGTCACTTTCCGGTTAGAAAAGATTCGTACTCCAGAAGAGAAGGGTTTTACAAAATAGATTTTCCAGCTTCAAAAGACAAGAGTATTTTATTTAATCTAATTCCAAATGAAATTAAAAATTAATTACATAATTTTAAAAATCTAAATTATTTACAAAGATATTTAGACATTTCTGTGCCCTTATCGAGGCCATGTTTGATCTGTAATAACTAATGTAGGACCTACATAACGATGTGTACCCAATAAAACAAATCGAATTTATTTAAATTGAATTGAATTAGTAAGATGTCACTAAAGAACTTATCGAGTACTTAAGATTGTCATAATTACAGGTTTCTTATCACGATTATAAAGTTAAAAAAAATCTACTTTATTTGACGTGCAAAATACTTACATTTCAAACATTAACTAAAGAAGAAAAATAAAAATTACTAAAAAAATTCAAAAAAATAAAAAAAAATATTTCAAAACAGTCCATGATTCAGCATCTAAGGACTATGCTAATTACATAGCCGTCGCTATTATTCTGCCATCGCCAGTCGTAAATTGGAACATCACAATTCAAATATATGTTATATACTCGTAGTACGTAGAAAAAAAAATAGGTATTTAATAAAATTTGATACAAACAACAATTAGACAAAGAAAATAATCAATATGAGGAATAAATAAGCAATTTAAATTGCATGATACCAAACATACATAAATATACAGAACACATCGAGTATGTAAACAGAAATAGAGATGGTATATCATTTAATTTGTCTGAAAGCTATTCTCACAAATCATTACTGTGACAACTGCGCTCCGATTGGCCAGCCCGAATTTGAAATAATTGACAGGTGTCGTCAAATGTTCCACTTCAAATCGACTAGTTTAAGCTTGAACTTTGCTATAATGGCATAACATAATATATAACGAAATTTGCAATAATACATATTTAATTACCGATGAAATGTGATTTTGTTTGTTTTGTAATTAGATGTTTTGGTGTTTTTCCCACATCACCGAATGGAACAGCTCCCATTGTTAGAGAAATTATCTTTATTACAATAAATACAGAATATTTTTGGACTATACGGATACGTAAACACAGGTCAATTGTTGGCACTGTACTATTTCAGTTTTCTAATTTGTGATTTCAGCGCAAACGAGAGTTGATATTTAAAAGTTATATAAGGCCCATTTGCCTGGTAAGTTGCTAGGGATGCCCTTATTTTGTCTCCATTTCTGGTTATATACTGGATGACAGAACAGATAACAAAAAGCCTGCGTCCCGAGATTACTTATCAAACAGCCACTGAAAACATTTATGCTTAAAAGTTGGTAGTGTTGGTGGTGTGTAGTGGAGAATCTGTTATTTGAACAGGAGGTATGAGTTCTTTTTGATTTTTTTTGCAGGTAACCCGTGACCGTGGATCATGTAACCGTTCCGAAATATAGAGAAAACAAAAAATGATAGAAACCTGTAATTAGTGATAATCACTTAGTGAATAACCACGAAAGCCTTAAGTCCATATTACAGAGTACCTACTTATTTAGTTATTCGTAGGTACGGTACGAAAGTAACATGCATGTGAAGGTTATTTATTTTATTTTTGTTTTCTCATATCATGCAATTCTTGTCATTGTTTTTGAATTGTGAAGGTCTTTGAGCCGACAGATCTTGAATTTTAATCGTTCAGGAACCGACGGCGTCTTGTGGATTCATAAACGGAGGTTTGAATATTATTTATGCATGCGCGGAGGTAAGTTTTAACATACGCCGAAAAAAGAATTGCATATTCATCGTTTACCATAAATGTGTGAAAATGAAAATTAATATGTAAAGTGTGCGCCCACTTATAACTCGTAAGTCTAGGATACTTTGTTGAAATGCACGTTTAGTCACAGTGGTTGTTATTTAGACTTTATATTATTTGATGATGAAACTTTTCGGATATTCTTTTTTCAAATCAATGTTTCGGGTTCTTTACAAGTCCCAAGGTCGCGGATGATTTTGGACATTTTGCAAATGTGGCCTTATTACCACCCTAAGTATACATAAGGCCACATTTTCAAAATTATAACTTTTCAGGAATAAGGTTTAGAGATTCTACCAACTGAAGTAGTCAATAACTTCTTTTATGTAAGCGAACGTTTTTGACATATGATCACATGTGGCTTTATTATACCAAGGGTGCGATGTACGCAATTTAGAGCCCAAGAAACAATTTCATTTCCAATGTGTAGCAATCGCGAAAACCTAAGAACTTAATGTTTATATTATCTGATATAGAAAAAAACAGTACCTTTTTCGTATCATATAATGAGAGTAAGTTCTTTTGTAAACGAATGAGAGGGTTGTTGAAATACTTTCTGTGACATCGTCAAGAAAAATGTCATTGAAAAATAATTTGAACATATATAATAACATTTAAAATAAATATAGCTTATCGTGCTACGTGACAGAATTGTTTATTGTTACCTGTCTTGCCGCTGAGGCTGTTCAGCGCCGATTGGTAGTTGACAGTCTTCGTATCCGCAATCATGCTCATCACCAGCACCAAACCGCATAACATATGACGTTGACGCATTTTGCACGGCAGTTTTTTAATTCAAACCTAATAATGTCTATTTGATAGTTTCAGGTTAGTTATTTTAGAATTCTTTAAAATATTTAATTCGTTTTCAGATCTGGAATTACAAATTGTGGAACGTTAGGTGTTTGTTTTTTTTAAATGTCGTATTGAATACAATTTTCTACGGCCTCATGATCAGTATTTTTAAATTTGTATAAGTTTGAAGTTAGAACACGTTAATGCGTTAAAAACTTAAACAATTTACTGTGATTGGTAATTGTGTCAGTGGTAATAAATAGTAAAGTGTAACACGATCTTTTTCCGTACTGGTTTACCTAATGAGGTGACGCTTGGCCCTTAATGAGAACCCGTCCAGACCGCAAGTAGAATTTGCCCATTGCAATTTAATCATAATTTAATGTTGACTGGCGGTAGTTATCTATTTGCTGAATTATATTTTGCGAAAGATAAATGTCAAATCACGTTAAAAGACAGAAAAATAAAAGGGCCTCCTATCAACATTACAATAGAAAGATGATTTTTAAAATACAGTTTGAAATATTTAGAATACAGGGGTTACTTTGCAGAAATCCATGTTAATAAAAATGGAAGTAAATTATTTTGTTATTTCGCGAATCCAATGAAGGTTAAGTCGCGCAAACTTTACTTCCATTTTTATTAAATACTGCTTTATGGCTGTAACGCTTCGCATAGTGCTTCAATGAAATTATAATATATAATTACCCTAATTAAGTTTTTTATGATACTGAGTGACGGAACGAGCAATGAGTGCATCTGTTGGTAAGCGACACGACTGTCGCCTGTCCATACATGTGTCGTGCCGGTCAGAGCTATAAATCACAAAGATCTGAGGTGCACTGTCACTGTGACTGGCACCCTGAGACATGAGGTGACAAGTCCCACGTGCTTGTAATTTCACCAGCACCCTATACCCTTCAAAACCGGAGCGCAGTAATGAACACATTACTCCCTGCATGAACCCTCACAAGAAGCTCTAATGCTACAAAAAGTACTAGATGTACTTTTAAATAAAATATTTTTTTTAATAAAATGCAAAACCACATTAGATAGAATTAAATAATCGTTTATTTATGGAATTTCATTACATTAATGATGTACACAATAAAATGATACGTACATTTTTCATTTGAACTGTAATTTAATGTTTTCTCTATATTTATACAAAACCGGGTACAGTTAGGACCTTTTATTAGCGTGTCCAATTGAGATCATGGGGAGTTGAGACGAAGTCAATTTAAGCTGGAGTCGTATCATTTAATTCTATTCTAATGAATTCAGATAATTTGAAAGGCAGTCGTCCTGCTTTGGGATTTCCTACTGGATATCTAATTAAAATAGCCTTATTTGGGGTAGATAGACGTTTCTCTGGCTCTATGGGATTCGTACACTTAGATTTTTTTTTAATAATATTAAGTGACGAGAAGAACAAGTCGTGCGCCTGATGGTAAGCTACACGCCACCACATCAGTTGCAATGCCACTCAGACCTTTAAATCGCAAAGATCTGAGGGGCATTGCCACTGCGCCTGTCGCCCTGAGACATAAGTTAAGTCCCACGTGCCTGCAATTTCACTAGCATTTAGTATAATAAAGCAACATCGAATACTGCTGCCTTATCTATTTCTGCCGCCAATCCTTAATAAGAGTATTACTGCGTTTTGCTTTTGACGACTAAGGGTGCTGGTGAAATTACAGGCACATGGGACTTGTAAATTTATGCCTCAGGGTGACGGGCGCAGTGGCAGTACCTTACCACACCAAGAGGACGACTTGTTAATCACATGGAATTATAAAAAAAACGCAATGTTTATATTCTCTCTGTTGTTTGAATTGCACACATGTAATTATAATATTATATCGTTATGTAGTATCCAGCTAATGTAAAAATAATTGAATATGTGAGAGAAACGGCGATGTGTTAGGCATGGTATTAATTTGACCTTTGCGGTTGTTGCTTAACAATGTGTTTCAATAGCGCAAAACTTTACGTCATTGTCCGTAGAGGTATAGCAAAACTAGGGTCATTGCAAATATCGGCAGCCGCATAATCGTAAATCCGCACGAATTAAAATATTCGCACCCGCATCAGTACTGATGATTGATGCTGATATTCATTGCGAATATACCCGCCGTAACTTTAATTCACAAACCATCTAGAAATAGACTGCAAGCCCAACAAGCAGCTCGGCCGCTCTCTTACCTTTGAGAAAATGTCAATATGATTAAGCTAGACAGGCTGATTGATTTTATAGAGGTTCATTTTTGTCTCATAAAATCATTGAATATAACTTTTTTACAAAAAAAAGGATCGATCTCAAAAATTTGTGGAATTATTTGCCAAGTTTTATTGAAATCGGTTACTGGAAAGTGCGCGAAACCGGATTCATCCCCTAGTTTGCCACTCTTAGAGGTGGAATATTTTCTTTAAATTAAAATGGGACCAATACTGAGGTACCCTCTTTCCAATAAAAAGTTCCTTTTTTGAAGTCTGTTAAGAATCAAAATCGTTAAAAAAGCTTTTTCATGTTGATTCAATAAAGATTTGTACATTTTTCACGATTTTTTTTTAAATGGATATCATCATCTGCTAACGTCAAAGTGAAAAATCAGCTTCCGCGCATCCGCATCCGTTGATGTGCAAAATATCTGCATCAGCAACAATCCTGATCAAAACTAATGAATGTAAAAAATAAGCAGAATGAAGACGATTTCCTTCCAACCTTCTTTTTCAAGGTAGTCAAGAATTCTATAAGTAGTGCTTGCTATATTTTTTACTCAGTTTTAAAACCACATTCTTGTGCACGTACCTTTACGTTTTTAAATGCTACTGGTGTCCCTAGTGCATTACTATAAAATTTACATTCGGTTTAATATGCTACAATCCTTGTTTACTTATTTACATATTGTTGTATTACTTGTTATATGTCATGATTTCACTTTGTTATTCTATATATTATTCCGTTAATATGCCTGAAAGTAAATTTATTGGTCTTTCATTGATCTAATCAAATTTTCATATAAAACTCTCAAAACTCGGCTTATTGTGAATAGAATAAAACCCCATTTATTTTTATAAAAGGTTAAACTGTTGTGATATGTATATAAATGTCAAAATTTCGTAAGTTATCATTTATACATGATTTTAATAATACCTGAAGCTAGATTTAAACCAAAAAATTTGTTGTTCAAAAAACTGATTTATTTAATAGTCGAAAAGTTGCTGAAGTTGTTCAGTTGCGTGAGCACTTTGACATCCTCAAATAGGAGAGAAATATAAAAACTTGACCTTTTTGTTGCACCTTCTAAAATTAATTATAAATTATTATACAATAAACATGCGCAACGTGTCATTTTGTCAAGAATAGGCATATGATATTTTTTGGCGTACGAATTGATTCGATTATTTTCATTATCTTTTAATGAAAAAATACATTTGGAATATATGACACTAAGTTCATAAATAAGTTCTCGTGTTAAAATTTCGATATCATCGTAGTAAGATGGATTATTACAAGTACATATAGATGTAAATGTTAACCAGTAACCGTTAAGTAAATTAGATTTAACGGCAAGATCCGGTGCGGGCTGCGGCGGCCCAGTCGTCCGGCTCAAATCCACGGGAAATTGCCGTATCCCGCCGCAATCGTCGTTTAAACGACACCCCGACGACGCCCCCACGACACCAGATTTAAATGATCTGTGACTTGAGAACTACTCGTTTTATACTGATTCGGGCAATTCGAAATGGAAATAGGCACCCTGACGCAACAGTGACAACTAGTGTTGCTTTAGCATCGCCATTTCGTATTCTTGATATACTTATAATAAAATTACATATGAACGTACTCCAAAAGTGCTTTAACCGCAGTTGAGTTCGTTGTGAAAGAGTTCGTCCAGGTAGTACTGCCACCTTACCTATTTCTGCCGCCAAGCAGTAATGTTAGCATTACTGCGTTCCGGTTTTGAAGAGTAAGGGTGCGGGTTAAATTTTACACACACGTGGGCCTTGTCAACTTATATTTCAGGGTGCGGGCGCAAGGGCAGTGCCCCTCAGATCTTTGCGTTTTAAAGCTCTGAGTGGCACTGCAACAATTATGGACAGGCGTGTAGCTTACCATCGTTCGTCTGGTCACTTGATATTATAAAAAAATAATTCCCTATTTAAGCCTAAGAATGTTAACACTAATTTTATTATTCATTTTGCAGATTTGGCCTATTACACCAAGGTGCGATTTGTTTTGTGTATTTTAGATTGATTTACTGTGATTTCGCATCTTGCCCGTGAAGGGAAGATCCTTAAGAATTGTGTTGATTTTATTCAAGAGAGATTCAGATGGGAACAGTGGCAGAATGAAATGGCTAAGCCATTGGCTCGAAACTTTAACGTACACATGTGTGACATGACAGATTTTATCCTAATATCTCGTGACTTAGGTACCTAACTTAACTGTAGTTGCAGCTAACGCGTCTTAGTAGTGGTTTGGACGAGGGCTTAATGCGAAAAGATGCGCGGGGCTTGTGAGTTGCTCTTTATGTTGGAATCTTTGTCTGGCTTTCGCTGGACACTGCGACTGACATCTCTGGCACTAGTTCGGGGAACTAATTACTAAACTAAAAACTGCTAGTTGTGCAGTACATGACGGCACCTCTCGTGTCTGAGTGCGAACAGCTCTGGTACCTATCTGGACTATAAGGAGATTGCTGTACGTGCTCCCGGGGACGCTCATCCAAGGCAAGTTAGTACTAGTCTTTAGAAAACTTTTTTTTTATAAAATATAAGTGCGCATTTGACGTCCATCTCACCTGATGGAAAGTGACGATGAGGTCGAATAATGCCTATTCGCTCTTGCCTTGAAAAGACCCAAGTTATAACGTTCAGGGAACAAGTCTGTAGGCAGGGAATTCCACTCCGTAGCCGTTCGCTATACAAATGTTGAAGCGTAACGCTTCATGCGAATCTTTGCCATAGCCATAACATAGGGGCGGAACCCAAGCCTACGCCTAGTCCCCCGGCGATGGAAAGGGAAAGGCGAAATTAAATCGTGTAATTCCATCTCACGCTCTCCGCGATATATCCTGTAAAATACCGATAAGCAGGCAACTTTACGGCAGTGTTGAAGGCTCTGTACTTTCGCCTTCACCTATAAGCCTCTTGGCTCAAAACTGGATGAAGCCTATGTCAACGGGCTGATCTCGCGTCAGGACCTGTCTGATAAGGTACCCTGTACCCTGCTACACTATTGCGTGTAGTGCCATACCCGTATAACCAGAAGGTTGGGTTGGGAGGGGCACTAAACACAATTTAGTACAAGATGTGGGAGTGTAGTTACAGGGAGTGTTTAAGTCATACTGATTAAGATTCGAATCGTATTCTTCGAAATTGCTACCTAATGATCTAGAATGTTTGTGCAAAATACGCAATTTAGCTTATGTGACTAATTTAGTAAAGTAATTTTCCATAAGTAAAACCTATCCTAATTATCTTTCGCGGAAGTGAAAGGCTATTTAGGTACAGTCAGTACAGTAGTTAATATTTAATGGGTTATTATACAAATTCAGTACACGTACCCGTACTGAGAATATTTAATCGTATTTTCGTTACGTTTGTACATAATATAAATGTGGGCGATTGTACGGATAGGTGTAAGTACAATTAGTTTTTAGAGAAAGTATGTTTTAATCGACCGCAAACGACGCATCTGTGTTGATTGCTGTGCGTGTGTACGTATTGCAATAACACCGATTTAGAAGCACTGATGAGATGCAGCCTAAACACTACACGATATTGTCAGCACGTATCTATGGACGTGTGCACGTAGCTCATGTAGCTGTAACTAATATTTTGGCCCATTTTGATATGCATTCTTTTTTTGAAACATTTGCGATTAACACGGAAAGATTTTGTTGCACGGAGATTAAAAAAGTTTCAAATTTCAAGAAAGAAATAAAGAAGAAGAAAGAAAATATATTTGCTTATGTTGATAGACACAAATAACACAACAAAAGAAGTATATTAAAAATCACAGTCGGCTACATAATTTAAAGTAGAACAGTACCTCGGTAAATAGACTACCTATTAACCTATCCAAATAAGAAAAGCAGTAAAAAGGAAGTCATTATAAATGATTTTCTCAATTAAGCTTTTTTACATAGAAAGAAAGAAAGACGAAGAAGAAAGGCAATCAATTTATGTGACAATCACAAGTAATACAGACCAAAAATAATCTATAGTGATCACGTCGGCTACGTAATTTAATATAACAAGAAGAGAACCTCGGGAAAATAGACCCACACAGTTAAAAGGAATTATTCTTACTGATTTTTTTTTCAGGTAAGCTTATTTATATAAAAAGAAAGAAAGAAGAAGTAGAAAGAACGTACTTTTATGTGACTATCACAAATGACACAACACAAGAAGAAAATAAACTATATACAAAATATAGAATCACAGTTGGCTACAGGACTTCGGAGAAATAAACCGATCTAGTAAAAAGGAAATCATATTGATTTATTTTTAATATGGAATCTGCGTTTACTTCATATGTCTTAACACGTATATATGGAAACTGTATATATGGCTACTATATCCCCCACCATATCTACGAATGCATGGACACCGAGAGCTCCGCGCCAGAGAAGCCGAGAACCGTAAAAAGCTCAAATACTTGAAACCCAGTCGATGCCACAGTTTTCTAAATTTCGTATAATGTTTCCTTTATTAAATACCATGAATATTAATAATATGGTATGTATAACAATCCAGGTTAATAAAAATAATACAGGTATGTACGTATATACCTTAAATGTCAAGGCGATAGAAGATTATATCAATAGAACCATGAACATTGATTTTCATAAACTTTGACGTCTGTAAGCCGCTTCCTTAAATCCTCAAGATATAATACGCAAATCAACTTCTAGATTGTTTTATTCGATAATATAAGTATTAAAGTTATGAAAAATATGTAAATATTTTTTTATGATATCAAATATTTTTATTACTACGTAACACTAACTACTATTAATAGATCTGTAATACGTGATATCACGCACAATTAATTAATCACAGTTTTGAAAACGAACGGTTAACGCGGCGGCGTATGCGCAAGGCGCGTGATCGGCGCGCTCGTACCGGTTGTACTAAGCCTCACAATGATAAGTCGGCGCAGCTTTATGTAACCTTCGAAAGCAGCATTCTTGTGGTCAAACGTGGCGATGGCGCAAACGTTGCATCCTCGGGATCTAACACGACCTTTGCAAGGTTTTTGTTACATTTGGCTGTGACTAATTTAATTGTTATGCTAATAAGACCCATTGCAGCCCATTAGGAGAACGGTTGCATTTCGATGGAGACGTCAACGTTTCGAGTCCCATAGCTTGGCATGGCTAGCAATTTCTAACTTAAGTACACTTGTGAATGCAGCAACACCTTCCATCTCGAAGGAAAACATCTTGATCAAGATGTTCAGGTTAAAGACGATTTATAATTATTTGAAAAACGTGTGAAGCGAGCTACAAGCCGAAACCCTCTTAGAGGAGATCCGTGCCCAGCAGTGAGACCTATAATCGGTTGATAATGTTTATTTTTTATTTATGTTTGTTAATGTTTGACCACTGATATTTAATTATTTTTGTGAAATTACTCCAATAGTTTGTTATCATTATTAATGCAAAGATCGAACACTAAGAAAAAGTTCCGTCGATCCGGCTGGATTCGAACCAACGTCTTGCAGTAAACCGTGCCAGACGCTATACCAACTAAGCCACGGAACGAACTAGCGGACATCGCGAATTTTTCTATGTGTTTATTGCAGATCTTGGTTTTTGGTTTTTAACGACTTTTTTGCCGTAGCGCCGTCTGTGACAAAGACTGTTTCTTCACTCAACCAGGTACTTTTACAGCTACCAGTAGCTCATTTCATTTCAGTGGAAATTAACAGCTCAAATGACATTGATGTGCCATACACAAAAGATTAAGAAATTAGATAGTAAAGCATGGTACAAGGAACTAAAGCGTGCGCGCGATCGCGGGTGTTTGCTTAAGCGTTCGTGTGTGTGTGTGCGTGCGTATGTATGTATTTTAGGTACTATATGAGTCTACGTGCAAAATAAATTTTAAGCTTAATGAAGTCGATTTTTTGTACAGTCAAGAGCACGTCAAGCTTGACACTTTGTACTTTGGACCGTCCTTATTGTAAGTGGCACAGAGTTGGATTTAAGTCTTAAGTGTCAACCTTGACGTGCTCTTGATCCTGTACCTTGTTTGGTATAGTAATACTTAAATTTAAATTAAAAAGAAACCCTATACTGAAGTGTACGCGAAAAAGTCAATGAAGTTACTATTCTAGCTAGCTAACTAAACATAATGATCCTGTCAGTAGTTGAGGAGGAGTAGGTAATCTTCGCCTTAGTAGGTAATCTCAGCCTTAAACTCATAACTCCCCTTCTTTTGCTTCAGGTGTTAAAAATGCAGGCATCCACTGTAGTTTTCCTGCCAACGCAGTTAAGCGTGACTAAGTCACAAAATGAAGCTACTACCAACAAAAGATTAAGTTTTACCCACACGAGCAAACGTTTTATTTACTGACACAATATTTATGCAACCAGTAACATATTACGTGTTTTTGTGTATACATGCTAACCTTTCCTCTAAACCTCATTTTGACACTTACATGTCTGATTTCATAATCGACGTGGCGTTTTAACTAACCGATTAAATATATGTTAACTTAATATAGTACAACAATTTTAAAACTAAACTTTGAAATTAACCTTATCTAAAAAGAGGATTAACCTTAAAATATACAATTAAAAATAATTATTTCAAAATATTTTGTTGTCATTATAAAGCAGTCGTGTAAAGGAATAAATGTTTGTATCATACATAGAAGTTTTGCAATATTTCAACAAATGTTACATGTTAATTGAAGATGAACATGGACGAAATAACCTTCACATACCTAC
Organism: Hyposmocoma kahamanoa; assembly: GCF_003589595.1. Lineage (NCBI taxonomy): Eukaryota > Metazoa > Arthropoda > Insecta > Lepidoptera > Cosmopterigidae > Hyposmocoma > Hyposmocoma kahamanoa. Next base: position 12,538 of record NW_020654019.1, read on the forward strand.
TGCTTGCGGTGGTCTATTGGAAACAAAGTATGTAACAACTGCAATATTTTGAGTACGTATCTACTCGTATTTACAATCTATTTTCGATCTTATTTACTGATATGAAAGTCGTACTTCCTTTTTGTGAGAAATTTGCATCCTTGGTCTATTAAAGCCACATGTGATCGTACTACGTAAATATAGCTACATCAAAGTCCTTTGACAATTAATTTCCATATATTAGTTGATTGGAACAAGTTTGCGAAAGCTGCATTTTATCAACTCATATTTATTTGTCGTGCACTAATGTCAACATTATTCTTTTTTACTTCCTTTTTGCCAGCAATCAGTGGTCTGTTTCTATACCAATTCATGTCGCCACTGTTGGGTCTCCTTAAAGGCAGCCGAGACCCTGATCCCGGCCGATATTGCCGGGGAATATCAGCTCTCCCATTTAAAAATTCAAAATTAATCTTTTAGGCCGTGGGTGAGGCGAGAGTCTAAAATAGATTTTATTAAATGTATTTACTCATAGATCCGTACTAGGGAAACCCTGGGTCGCGGGTGCCATGGATAGACACTTAGAACTCCACAAATTACACCCAAACTCACGAGATAAATAAATTTAGGCGTTACAAATATTTCTCCCTGCCCGGGAATCGAATTCGGGACCGCTGCGTGGCAGACCAGCATCGTAACTGTTCGGCCACGGAGGCAGTTATATATAATAATAGTAATAAGCGTGTCACTTCCAGCACAAATGCAGTTCTTAAACCTGAGTCCCGGAACCCGGCCGATGGTTCCATTGCCGGAGAATACCGGTTCACCCATTTAAAAATTCAAAATTAATATTTAATGCCATGGAGAGGATCCAGACCAGAACCAATTTGGAAAAGTTAACTTCCAGAATTGGCCCTACCGGGAATCGAACCCAGGACCTCCACATCCAGCGCCTACAGTGTAAACCGTTAGGCCACCAAAGTCGTCAAGTTTGCTAAAACTAACCTCGATATCTTATGTATTTATGCATTTTAGAGGAGCTCGTAAATTTTAATAAAAATGGAAGTAAATTAATTTGCTACTCCGCGAATCTAGTGAAGGTTAAGTCGTGCAAAATAATTATATAATTAATTAAATTTTTTTACATTTATTGAATGTTTTACTACTATGATATTAAATTATTTTTTCGTGCAATTACTCCACTAGTTTCTTATAATTATTAATAACAAAGATCGAACACTTGGAACCAGCAATCCAAAGCAAATCAACCACCAGACCTTGGAACCAGAAGGCCTACTCTCAAAATATACAACCGCAGCTGCGTACGAAATCAAAACGATCCGTGAGCTGTCCGCAGTCCGTTAGCCACAACGCTTTCGTTTTGGGCTTCGGATCCCATAGACAATAACGGACCGATAACGCGAATGGTGAAATAGGTTCTTTTACATGCTTATACAAAAATTGGCTTTAGTGTTGGACCATAATCTATCGAAAAGTCATTATCGACTTGGAAACGTTTAATTAAAATCAATATTCTATTTGGGGATATTTTATTTCTTATGGGAATATCCGGGAACGTCATTTGAGAATTTATTATTTTGCATTTATAAATGCTCAAATAGTATAAAAAGTGAATTTGTGCAGGAAAAAATATAATTTTATAAAGTATATTAAAAAAGCGAAAATTTTATAATAATAGGGGTTAAAGTATGAAATTGCCGATTTGTACTGAAAATCT
>NW_020654020.1:0-18516 GCF_003589595.1 Hyposmocoma kahamanoa
AAGGTCTTAGTTCTGATTAGATATTTCTTATATAAATATAAGCAACAAGAACAAAGTTACATAATGTAGCTATTGTATTTTGACCTGTTAGCTTAGAATTGCAAGGACTAAGGTAGTAATAAACAAAACAAATGTTTAGATTTTACCAGCACTTACCAAGATGTTGTAAGCTGCACTTAAATGCTAACTCCCATACAAAATGCAGTATATCAAATTAACAAACACGGTTATTAAATTTACAATGGAAATTCTACAAGAATGAATGCACATTATAGGTTCTTAGCTACATGTATGTTCTTAGAGTTCTGTTTTTAGGACCTAAAACAATAATCTGGTACTTTAAGACTGTATTTAAATTTATATGAAGGTTAGGTGTATAATAGATACATAGGTAAAACATAGATATTAGACTAGGTTCAGTTTGTAAATGTGATAATTAATATTAGTGTAGCTAAGGTATTGATTACTATAACTTATTTAAATAAAACACAGAAAATTACTTTGGTTTTTGTATTTCGTAGTTATAATTCATAAAATATAAATTTCACAGGATCAAAAATGTAAACTTATTTAAGTATAGGTAACAAAACATAAATGCCAATTCAGTTTAGAAAAATAAAAGCTTCAAAAGCTACAAATTATGCTTATAAACTAGGAAACAAACAAAATAAGGCACTCGTGTTGATATTGGCACTGAATGCAATTGCGGTGAAAGTTTCATCGGGGGCACATGGCATGGCGACCTCCATCCACAGGCAGACTCACACCGGTGATATTGGTGGCCAGGTCACTAGCGAGGAATGCTATAGCAGCTGCCACTTCTTCAGGCTTCCCTGGCCTGCCCAAAGCATGCGTCTCCCTACTCCTCTCCAGGAACGCAGCATATTGCTCATCACTCAAACCACCGCGTTTCTGCAGCTCTGTGAGAATAACACCCGGATTCACGCAATTTACTCTCACGCCTTTCGGTGCTAGTTCCAGAGCTACACATCGAGTGAACTGATCAACAGCCGCCTTAGACACATTATAAGCCAGAACTCCAGGGAAGGAACGTATTCCATTCACGCTGGACACGTTTACTATGTTCCCTTTAGTCTTGAGCAGGTGCGGCACTGCAAGCATCGTCAGATAATAAATAGAACGCACATTTGTATTCATAAGTTTGTCGTATTGCGCTAGAGACGTGTTCTCGATGGTGCCGGTCTCGATAATACCCGCATTGTTCACAAGCACATCCAGCTGCCCGTAGTGATTTACAGTTTGCTTTACGATGCTTTCAATGTCACTTTCTTTGGTTAAATCTGCGGGGACAACAAAAGTAGCAGCAGCTTTATCACAATTCTGACTGACCTTCAGTAAGTTCTCGACGTTTCTACCGGTGAGGGACAGCTTCGCCCCGAGTCTCGATAAGAAAACCGCAGTTGCAGCCCCGATACCGGAACTCGCACCGGTTACTATCACAACTTTACCCGCGAAATTCATTTTTAATGTTCTTTATAAATGAAAATATGGTTCCAGATGTCGGGCGTGAAAGCACTGCTAATATCTCATCGAAATAAAAATACAATTCTTCTTCTTTTAAATGTTATGGCCCCATCGAAATAATCAATGATTTTGCCAATGTCAAGTAAAAATAACTATGTACGGTAGTTTAGTATTATTATAAAAATTATACAAAAAAAATGGCGATTTTGCCAATGTCCTGTAATATTTTTTTATAAGATTACATACGCAAATAATCGAAAACCTAAGTAACTTGTTTACTTTTCCAAGTCAATTGTCAAATGGCAACGTGATGTCAACTCACTCACTGTCACATTGACAATTTCTTTTTTAATAAGTTTTCTCCATGTGTATTCGCTCTGGGTATTTTGGAGGGAAAAGTGTCGTTTTTATTTTGACTTTCAATTATTTAGCGAAATCTAGTTTAAAGTGGAATAGGATAGTGCTATTGTGCCTTAATCGTTGATTAAAACGCGAAATTATACGAATCTCGAACTTCAATATCCGTATCGGCCCGTTTTAAGGAATCCCGAGTCAATCCAAGCACGCCGCCACAAATTGCCTATCCTCTTTATCCTGATGGCTTTACCAAAGTCTTTATAAATTAAAAAAAAATCACCCTTTTATTTAGGTAGGCAAATCTTATACGATGGAAAAAAAAAGACTATAGTCGTAAGAGGCAAATGGTTGTGCCACGCAAACCAAAAAGTTTAAAGAAAAAGAAATTGTTTGCAGTTTGAAATTAACGTAATAGATATTAAAAAAACCACCGATATGCGCGTCGGCCCTACACCCTTATTAAGGTACCGTATGTATGTATACCCATTAAGTAATTCGGCTAAATCACATTCTGTTTCAACTTGGTTTAATATCTTATATTATAATACCTACATAGGATGTAAGATTTATAAATAATGATATATTCCAATCATTTCCCATACAGTCCCGCTAATAATATCCTTCTTCATTTCAGTTGTTCATAATCAGTTTCACATCGAAAAGCGACAACATGGGCCTTAAACACATTATTCTAGGTATTTACTTGGAGGGTACTGTACTGTCTATGTTAAAGTGCTGCACATACTTATTGAATAGATTGATGAACATTACGCTCGAAAAAGGGTTTGACTTCTTTTGAGCTTTCATCCTCCTCCTAAAGTAGTGAACACTTTCAAATGTTAAAAATGTTCACAACTGTTTTCATTTCAGATTCAGTTATATTTTCCATTGAAAGTAACTAAGAAGCACCTACATACGAGTGATGTCTTAAACCACTTTTGACCGCAAATAATAATACAATACAGCATATAAGTTCTATATACTATATTTTATAATACGATAATGTTGTAGTTCGCATTGTGGAAGATCTATCGTAGGATAGTGGACCTATAGTTGTCTTAAAAACAAAACAAATTTTTGTGAGCGTCTCCTCATATCGTTATTTTCAGATTTTTTCCATGTAATAGTTTGATTCCATCATTGACTGTATCTTAATCGTTTCATCATGTTTATGTGTACATACAATTAGGATTCGTAATATACATTTCGTAATACACATACAATTCGTAACATCGGAACCCTAAAAATCAATAATAATTATTATTATTTATGCAAAGACTACATAGATATCGTTGTATACACGGTAACTGTCAATTAATGTCAAAAGTGTTCACAATAATCAGTCCGATCAAAGTGGACACAAAAATATCCGATAGTAAACATGGACTAGAAAACATCAACAATATAATTAACGATAAAATGTAAACACAAGATTTTTTAATTCAAGTTTTAATCAAAATTATCAGTGCTAACTATCATGTGAGAATGACTGTGAAAGAAATTATTCACATTCATATTGGTCAAGCTGGAGTTCAAGTAGCGAATGCATGTTGGGAGCTTTATTGTCTGGAGCATGGAATCAGACCCGATGGTATATCGGCTTTTCAAAACAATGACGCAGGTTGCGGTACATTCTTTAACGAAACTGGAGCAGGGAAATATGTACCAAGATGCGTAATAGTTGATTTAGAACCGACACCTATAGGTAATGGAATGACAATGCTATCTTAGTTTTACCTCATTAGTGCTTAATTACATAATAATAATTATATCTCAACAGACGAAATAAGAACTGGTGCATATCGAGACCTGTTTCATCCACATTCTTTATTAACGGGTAAAGAAGACGCTGCAAGTAATTTTGCTCGCGGATATTTTGGCGTGGGTCGAGAAATGATAGACGTAGCTCTCAATAGAGTTCGTATAGTGAGCGAAGACTGTTCCCAGTTACAAGGGTTTATTATTGTCCGATCATTCGGTGGAGGTACTGGTTCAGGGTTCACACCGCTCGTGCTCGAAGGTTTGAAAAAAGATTACGGAAAGCTATCCAAAATAGAATATGCCGTTTATCCCGCTCCAAAAATATCGCCGATCATTGTGGAACCATATAACGCAGTATTCACTTCCCATGCGTGTATGGATATAACAGACGTTGCTTTTATTTTTGACAACGAAGCACTCTATGATATTTTGGCCAGAGACTTAGATGTACCAAGACCTACTTATACCAACTTGAATAGACTTGTTGCACAAGTTAGTACAAACAACATTAAATGTGTGTAAAAGATGATGAGGCATTATGTTCGTTAAATGTTACAATGTTTTAAATCATATTTTATTTTAGGTAATCGCTTGTATGACAGCATCCATGAGATTTCCCGGTTCCCTAAATATGGATTTGGTAGATTTTCGAACTAATCTGGTACCTTTTCCAAGGATCCACTTTCCATTGATTACATTTGCACCATTTGTTTCTGCCGCAAAAGCGTATCATCAAACATTATCGACCAGTCAACTAATGGTTTCTTGCTTCGAACCATCCAACCAGATGGTTAAATGTGATCCCAGAGGTGGACATTATATGTCATGTTGTGTGCTGTTTAGAGGAGATGTGAGCCCTAATGACATTAACTCTTCAATCGACCAAATTAAAAGTATGAGAGGCATAAAATTCGTGTCTTGGTCTCCAACTGGGTTCAAGGTAATCTTTCAATCACATTTTCCTATTTGGTCCTATCATGTAATAGCTAACAAGCTTGGTTTTGACCCTGTCACAATGGCGCTAATACAGCTATAATACTGTACGAACCCAAATAAAAAATGTTCACACTTAAGTGGTTCTTATTCCAGCTTAGCATCAATATCACTTGAAACAACAATAATTGTTTAACACTAACAAAATGAAACTCACCGGTTAGTTTCATTTTAGAAATCAAACTTGTTAGAACTTTCCCTCTTAATACGGTTTATAATATCTTACTTATCTTTTCATTTTCATCGTTTTTAATACAATTATTAGATTGGTATAAATGAACAACCACCAGTTACGGTCCCTGGAGGAGATTTAGCGGCCTTGCAAAGAGCGTGCGTAATGGTTTCAAACACATCAGCTATAAGAATAGCTTGGGAACGTCTTTGTAAGAAGTTCTCGCTGTTATATTCCAAGAGAGCTTTCGTCCACCATTATGTCGGCGAAGGATTAGAAGAAGGTGAATTTAAACATGCACTTCACAACATTAAAGCGCTGTCAAACGATTATAAAGAAATGGAGGGATAAATAATTTCAAGTACCGTAGCTTTGAGTTTGTTTAAATGTCTATTTCGTGTCCCGTGTTTATTTTGAAGTTCTTTGTTGAAACGACGAAATTTATGAAGTAACGAAATATAAGATTTCTTGTAACAGGTTGTTATTTATTTCAAATGTAATGCACAAAGTAAACCCTTGGTTAATGGCACTCCGATTTACCCACACCTTGGGTATACCTATCTAAAACGGCCCACTCACTACAACGTGGCAGTCTGCCGCGCAGGCAGGAGACTGCTCACACACTATCCTGCAAATGGCCCACGTATGGAGTCTCCCAGGACGCATTGCAGGATTGCGGGATGGATTGCACCCTGCGACTACTTTTATAATCCTGCATGCGAATGATGCGGATGGCAAGGCGGACTGTAATGCAGGATAATGAATTCCCCCTTTATGTAAATTCGTGTTCAAGAGGCTGTGAATTTTGTGGCCACGGAAGAAAGAAAAGAATGGAAATGGCATAAAGCAACTTTTGTATCAAAACCGATGTCGCCACACGCACATATTCGAAAACGTAATCTAACATTAGTACTAAGACAACATAATTTTGATTGGTTATAAATTATTAAAATCAAAATAGACAATAATAAAAAACTTTTGGTAACAAAAATTTTAACTTATTTGGATCTAATAAGGTTTTATAATAAAACCTTATTAGATCCAAATAGTAGAATCCTATGAACATTTACAAACTTCTTGGAACAAAAGCAAAAATCTACAGATAGGGATGTGACATTTAATTGATATCGACATTATGTTTCATAATTAGTGGAATATTGAACTAGGCATTGCTATAAACTTGCTATAATTAGGACTAACCACGGAGTATATGGAAACAGCATTTAAAGCAATATCTTCGAGAACTAGCGTAGCTGACTTTTACACGCACACATTTGTTACCAAATACGCATTTACTACACGCAAATATTAATTGATATTAGCTACGCACGCAGGCGAGTGCGTATACGTAGCTACATGCTACAATCACAGTATTAATGATTTATTATACTGTCATCGTACTTTGATTAACCTACTAGATTTCAAGTCAATCAGATCATTGGAAGGGATGAAATATTAAAACACAGTCATCATAAAAATCTTCATTCTCCCTGAAATACGATATATTTGTTCAACAATTACCTCTTTCTGAACTGACTGAAGATGACTAGCCCTAAAGCATCGATGAGCTTGTGTAGAAAATGAAGATACTTATTTACGAAGGCGAAGAAGCGAATCATTTGTTTCATAAAAACTTGACGAAAAATAACTGACAATGCTTCAGAAATGTTTTTACAATTAGATGTGGTCTATAATTTGTGAATGCGACTCTGAGTTTCATGTCATATATTACCTGATAAACCAAATGATTTATTTCTTAATGAATTTTTCGGTTGTCATGAAATGCCTATAGCAAATGGTGCTACATTTAGTAGGTACCCAGCTTTTACTATCAGCCCATTTCTCCTTTAAAAAGGATCCGGCGGAAAACTAAAAAAATCAATACAAAAACTGCAAATGTAAATCACACCTGTGATTTACATTTGCTGATTTACATGATGAAGGTGACATACAATAAGCAAGTAGGGAGATAGGAATCATGTAGATAAGGGAAAGAAAATCTCCAATCTCATAAAGTCTTCATTTGATACTCCACGAACTTACGTGCATTGTAAAATTATCGACATTGTACCTCTTCTATCTATATTTCCTTTTTTTCCATTAATATATCGTTTTTACTTAAACTGAAAATTTAAATAAACTATTGCAAGTGTTGGGAGCAATCATTTAAGTAATCAAAATTATTAGCTTTTAAATACCTATAAACAATTTATGTTTACACATTGGCACCGCAATAATAAAAAAAAAGTTGAACTAAACCAAAACCAGGTTTCTAGATACAGAGTTTCTACATATCGATAATTTGATTACAACATGCGGACCCAGTACCAAGTGTACTACGACACTAATGCAAGCAATTCATTGAGCTTCATTCAAATTGTTCTTTTGATGCAGGATAATTAATGCCTTTTAGCGGCCTGCTGCCCGCAAGGCTGCACAGGAGTGTCCATAGCCACCGAAATAAGTTATCGACCTTTATAATAGTTTCGTGGGTCGTAAGTAGTTATACAATCGTAAAATGTTCAAAAATCGTAAAAATTATAGTACAGGTCCAACCTAGTTTAGGCACCAGTCTTCCACCTCACAATTTTCACTGTATGATGTTCTTTACGATAAATACCCTGTAATTTGTATTGTTAAGGTGGAAAGAACAATAAATAAATTATTATTATTATTATATTAAAACATAAATTAATTAAATGTGCGTAATTAAATCAAGTTTAGTTGCATTCTCTGTTTCTAAATTGTGTTTGTGAGTTCAGCATTAATATACATATTTTACCTTTACTCTTTTAATTAATTAATAAATGTAAATGTAATAAATACATGGCGGAGAAAAGTCGATGTCATTATCTAAGCCAAAATAATAAAAAAAGGCAATGTCAACATCAAAAAAGTCAAAATTTTTTTCTAGGGATGGGCAAGTCAAATATGTATCGATATATGTCTAATCGAGAAAAATATTTGATATTTTACCTTAGCCAGTAGTTACCTAAAAATATTTCACATAAGTTAATTTCAGACCAAAACCACAAATCAGAAGACCATACCAAATACTATTATATATAATTTCTCGCGATTCGCGCGAGAGCGACATAAAGCGCGAGATACTAATATTCTCGCACCGAGATCTCACGCTTTATGTCGATCTCGCGCAAGTTGCGCCCTGTCGTGCTAGCCCTACCGATCGGGTAGTCTCGAAATCAGATGGGTTTCTAAGCGAAAACATGAACCTGATTCTTACTATATCTTTCTAATTTGTGCCGATCGGGTAGTCTCGAAATCAGATGGGTTTCTGAGCGAAAAGACGAACCTGACTCCTACTACATCTTTCTAATTTGTGAGTTAAATCATAATAAATCAATAGTACCGATTAGAAATGTCAAAAGTTTCTGATCGGCCAGTTGTGAATAGCAATTATGCGCCTCGACTCGAAAAAGATATAGTTTCCGATCGGGAGAGGCAATCAAAATCAAGCTGCTGGTCTTTTATCTGTGACATGACCATAAAGTTCTTGCCAATTAAACGAACTTTATTATGAGCACCATAAGAGTAAAATTTTCGTATGAAGTGGAAATATAGTTTTAGCGACAACTAACCACTTTTTAGCGACATTGGCGCTAGTCTAGTTGGCAACACTGCACTTGGACACTAAAATATATTATATAATTATATAATTGTGTCAGGAATTATTTGATAATTGGTCTACACGTTCTTCGTTATAAATTCGTTAAGCCCCGCGGTGAATAATAACGACAAAATAGTTACATTTAGAAGCAATGGGTTTGTAAGTGCACTCTCAAAACCGGCGATCTGTCAAACTTTTTGCCCGCCGAAAAACTGATACTTACAACTCCTTTCGGTGTTACCCGCTCTAAATAATAACTACAATCGTTGATTTAGCGAATATAAGGGTCGTATTCCAGAACTCTACTCAATGCTCAAGTCAGGATATGAGTATGATTTCAAGCACTGGAAATACGACCCTAATGGCAGGGACTTGAGTACAGTGCGCAATTGGAAGGGTTTTGGCTTGGTAATAAAATAGATGGAAACACGTGTATTAGGTATATTCAGTTAACAAACGCAGAGAGCACATATAGACATGAGCTGTCAAACATAATGGAGGGAATTCTATTGCAGCGTTCAATACCCCTCCCCAATAGAATAACCTCTACTATCCCAATCCTTATCAAAAGAACAGCACACAGCTTAATACAAAAAGAAATTATATATATAGAACACTTGTCTACTTAACAGTGAAACTTTCTTATAATCAAACATCTTTATAGCCCAAAAATTAACGATAACTCAAATACATAGCACTTACTGCACTTTAAATAATAATGTGTCTCTAAATTTAGTGAACTGCTGCTTCCCCAATGGTTTGGTAAACAAGTCTCCCAGTTGTTCACTAGTGCTCACATACTTTAACCTAATTATACCCATTTCAATTTTTTCTTTAATAAAATGATGTCTGATATTAATATGTTTTAACTTCCTATTATTCTCAGGATACAAAGCAATCTGCATGGCTGACTGATTGTCTTCATATAAAGTTACAGCGTCTAATTTTATTTGTATGTTAAAGTCTGAAATTAACTTTCTCAACCAACAAGCCTCAGTAACAGCCAAGCTTAATGCCATATATTCCGATTCTGTGGATGATATTGCCACAGATTGTTGTTTCTTTGAGCCCCACAAGATAGGGCAACCAAAAACTCTAAAACAATAACCTGAAGTGGATTTTCGATCCATCAAATCACCTCCCCAGTCTGCATCGACAAAACCCTCTATATAATCAGTGGCAACATCACACTTATATACTAAACAATAATCAATAGTACCTTTAACATATCTTAAGACATTCAATAACATTTTATATAATAGTGCGGAAGCACAGTGTTGGTACCTGCTCAGTAAACATACACTAGCACATAGATCAGGCCTTGTTCCTGAAACTGCATACATAAGACTTCCTACTAGTCTCCTGCATTTAGACTCTATTTCTGCACTTTCAGATTTTTCTCTATTCAACAATTCAAAATCAAAATTCTTATCAAGTGGTGTACCAGCTGGTTTACAATTAGTCATTCCAAATTTATTTAACACATTCTTTAGATATGTAGTTTGATTAATTACAGTCCTTCCTTTGTTCAAATTTTGTTGTATATTTATACCAAGGTATTCTGATACAAGGCCTAAATCCTTCATCTCAAAGTTGTTAGTTAATACATGTTTTATATGCTCAACGTCTGTCTCTTCAGTACCAAACAACAGGATGTCATCAACATACAGTAACAAATACAATTTACTGCCAGCGTCACACTTTGAGTAAAGACACAAATCATTATCTGACTGAATAAATCCATTGCTTTTAACAACACTATCGAATTTTTCATTCCAGTATTTAGGGGATTTCTTCAAACCGTAAATGGATTTATTCAGTTTGCACACAACATTTGGATCATCAACAGGAAAGTATTTTGGTAATTTCATGTAAACGTCCTCCTTTATGTCACCATTAAGAAACGCACTACACACATCCATTTGATATAAAGGTAAGTTCAATTTGTTTGCCACTGCTATAAAACATTTAAGTGTAGGTAAATTAGCCACTGGTGCATAAAGATCATTCCAATCACAATCTGTTTCTTGTTCAAAGCCTCGAGCCACTAGTCTACATTTAAACTTTACATTTCCTGTTTTATCTATTTTCTTTTTGAATACTAGTTTACTACTTATTGCTTTCTTGCCAGGAGGCAATTTAGTTTTTGTCCAGGTGTTGTTCTTGTTAAGTGCTTCGAACTCTGTTTGTATGGCTTCCTTCCATCTTTCTGATTCTGAACTTTCTATAGCCTCCATAAAGTTTGTTGGTTCTGAATCCACATTCATAGTCAAACCAAGGTCATAATCCTTTGCCCAAAATGGCTGACGCAAAATTCTCTTTTCTCTCTCTATTTCAACAATTGCCTCTTCCTCATTATATTCTTCTATAGATTCAGTTTCTTCATCAACAACAGCATCCTCAAATCTTTCTTCCATGTCTTTGTTAAGTATCTCATCTTCTATATTCTCCCCATTACCATCTTGTACAATTTCTTCATTTTCATTGTTTTCTTCCACTACTTGATTAAACTTTTTATTTCCTGATATAGTTATTGGTGCTCCTTCATTTCCTAATATATTATTCACTTCATCTTTATTTCCAGATTCATCTGTCCCTTTTTCTTCAAATTGTATGTCCTGTTTACTATGGTCTCGTCCAGTAAATATCACATCTCTTTTAATCACAACATCTCTTTTATTTGTCATATAAATTCTATAACCTTTTGTGGTCTCTCCATATCCCATGAATAACCCTTTTTCTCCTTTCGGATCCCATTTCCTTCTAAGTTGCTTTGGAACATGCACATACACTTCAGTACCAAATTCTTTTATTTGTGTTGCATCATATTCTTGTCCCATCCACAATTCATATGGAGTTTTACTAGGTACAGAACTTTTTCCTGTCCGATTAATAGTGAAGACAGCTGTATTGACAGCCTCAGCCCAAAACGGTTTTGGCAAAGACTTAGCTTGCAACATGGTACGAGCTGCCTCAGTAATCGTTCTCATTTCTCTTTCAATCTTTCCATTCTGTTCTGGAGTATAGCTTACCGTTGTTTCATGTCTTATTCCATTTTCTTCCAAGAGGTGTCTCAATTTTAAGAATTCTGTTCCTTGGTCAGTTCTTAGTATCTTTATATCCTCACCCATCTCTTTCTTAGAGAATACTAAGAAATGTTTCATTTTCATATATACCTCTGTCTTTTCTTTCAAAAAATATACAGTTCTATAGTGTGAATAATCATCCTTTAATAAAAGATAATATCTGGCTCCTCCTAAGGATCTTTCTTCCATTGGACCACAAAGATCTGCATGAATTATCTCACCCGGCTTAGTTGTTTTTCTTTCACTTCTGCCAAAGGGCAATTTGTGTTGTTTACCCTCCAGGCAACTGGTACAGACAACATTTCCGGTATCTTCAAAATCAATATTCTGTTTATTTAAAATTTTTCTCACATAATCAAAATTCTGGTGAGCCAGCCTGCAGTGCCACTCTACTAGTGTCATTCTAGACTTACCAACATATGCTCTTGATATATTTCTAAACACCATACAATACATGTTGTTTCTCGCTGTTGCCATGGCCACAACACTACCACTGTTGTTGAAAATTTTAAAGTCACTGCCTGTTGACATTAAGCAGTAGTCTCTGTTTATTACTTGTGACACTGAGAAGAGATTTACTTTGATATTTGGCACATATAGTACATTATTTAGGGTTGTGTCTATCCATTTATCACCATTAAATGCTTCACATCTTATTTGTCCACAACCTTCGGCCTCAATTACAGTTCCATCTCCAATTACAATTCGTTTTGGCTCCTTCAGCTCAAAATATTTCACAAAAACACTCTTATCACCCGTCATGTGCTCCGTAGCTCCGCTGTCCATTATCCAGTCACTTGTACTCTTGGCATTAAACATAGCAGAAGCTGACATTATAAATGCATTTTTACCATAATTATCCTTTTGAATCCTGAATTTACAGTCACGAATTGCGTGTCCTTGTTTCTTGCAATAGTGACATATCATACTGACGGTTCTGTCTTGATCACGTTCCCTTCCAAATTTTTCATGCTGACCAGTAACACTGTTTTTGTAGCATCGATTTGCTTTGTGACCAATTTTTCCACATCTGAAACATTTTATCTTCCCTGACCTTGCTGCCAGTGCTGTACTATTGTTATTAACCTCTCCTTCTTTTAGTCTTTCTTCCTCCATTAGAAGCCTCGCCGTTAAGTCATTTATATTTTGCTTACTTTCTTCTACAGAATCCCATGCACTTCGAAAATGTTGAAAGCCTTCTGGCAGTGTCATTAAGATTTTTGTCATGAGGGCACTTTCTTCGACTTTCTGTCCCCTCTCTGAGAGTTTACTAGCCAAATCTTGCAAAGCAGTTATATGCTCACTAATGTTTTCTGATTCATAGGTATACGCGAAAAATTTTTGCTGTAGATAATGCAAGCTACATGACGACCTGAGCTCATACACACTCAGTAGTTTACTCCAGATCTCCAACGCAGTATTACAGTTCATAACCAGCTTCATGACCCGCTCGGATAACCTTGATACGATGACTGACTGCGCTTTTGCATCGCACATTTTCCATTTCTGTATTGCTTCATCCCCTTGAACAGGTATTTGATTTGTTCCTTCCACGATTTCCCACAAACCCAAGCCATTCAAAATCACTCTAACCTGGAACCTCCATACACTCCAGTTTTCGACCCCTTCCAACTTGATTCCGACATGAACAGTTGGTACTTCCATTTCTGCAGGTCTAGAGCACTGGGCCCATAACCAGTGCGCAATTGGAAGGGTTTTGGCTTGGTAATAAAATAGATGGAAACACGTGTATTAGGTATATTCAGTTAACAAACGCAGAGAGCACATATAGACATGAGCTGTCAAACATAATGGAGGGAATTCTATTGCTGCGTTCAATAAGTACGAGTACCCTAAGGGTCGTATTCTAGAACTCTATTCAATGCTCAAGTCAGGATTGCAATGGCAACACTCAAATCAACTATTTTAACGCGCCGGTATATATTTCAAATGAATGGACGTCCAATATAATATTATCGATTATTTCCTAGTGATAAATATATCGATATTTTTTACCCAAGCCTACTATTATCATAAATTATCATTTTCTTTCTTCAGGTTTCACTCACTGATTGTGACGACTGGTTTACTGGTTTCAGTTTCAGGTCCGGGTGCTTCCCTTCCTTCCGACTGGCAACCTCAATATCAAATTCGCTTATTCTGATAACCTAAAATTGAATTGATTTGTGTTGTAAGTTCCTATAGTAGTTTTACCGTATACTAAACATATTATATTCAATAAATAAAACAAAATTCCTTGCTAGCATTGTTTTGTGAATTTAGGACCATACTTTTACATTTATATCATTAATAGGTATGAAATATATCTCTGATTATTCATTTTTACTACTTATAATGCAAATTGATATTTACAATTTATAAAAAATGATAGAGCTCCTCCGGTTCTATCAATAAATTAGAAAACTGATTTTAATAAAGGTTTTTATTAAATTATATATAACGTGAATAAAACACAACTTGACATGAAGAGAGTTCTACGAGGTGAGAAAAGTAAATTTAAATTTGAAAAAGAATAACTCTCAATGTCACACCAGCCAGTATGTAAAAGATTCCACATCCATGCTCCGACATTCTCAAATGACAAAAGAGTGTGGACATTACTAGAATGAAACATCATGCACTGGACCTTTGTAAGTCAGCCACATAGGCTGCTTAGGAAGTTAGCATAGGCCATGTTTCCAACTGTCTAACCTGTTACATCTGTGCAGAGTCCACAATGTGGAGCGTAGCACAGGCGTGCCGCTGCGCACCCTTGGCGTTGAGGACTGCGCCCAACAGGCTACTAGTTACCACGAAAAGTGGCCTCACAAACACAGTGGTTCGTCAGTTAGTCACCCCGTCACAAAACTATAGTAAATATGGACTGAATAACTTTAAAGGACTTAGAGTAAGTACCATAATGATAGCATATATGCCAAATTATAGTCCCCAGTTTGTTAAGTTGATGTTTTTTTCTATATTATTTCTCAAAAGGTAATCATGAATGTGTAAATATTTACCTCCAAAAATTCTGGTAGGTGTTTAACTAATTATAAACAATTCAATACCTAGGTAGGCAGGCATAGTATTGGCTATGATTATGTATTATAAGTAGATATTTTGACCCCTCCTATGTAAAGTATCATAATATGATATATATTATGTCGAAATTGCCAAGTTTACAGGGGAGCATTTTAAAGTTCGAGAATTCACTGAAATGAGCATAACACGTGACTGTAGCATTTCTAAGTTTTATTTGGCAAAGCTCTTTACTCACATAGAGTATTATAAAATCCTAGATATCGGTTAGAAGATCTATGATGATCACTCTTTTAGTGAGTTCAAATCCTCCCCTGTAAACTTGGCAATTTCGACATATGATACTTTACATAGTAGTGGTAGATTTATGTTGTGTCCATTGATTTTAGAAGGTTACCAATTGTAAAGAAAACTTATAAAATAGTTTGAATGGAATAAACACTCATGTTATAATTTCCAGCTACAAGACGTACTAAAATCAAATGGCATAGTGATGCGGCTTTGCTCGAATACACCCAAAACAAAGGCACAGACGCCCAAGGCTGTCGGGTACTGGTTGCTAGGCTGCAGTGGCATGGTCTTCACAGCTGTAGTGCTAGGTATGGTTGCAGGGTACCTCGTGCTGCTCTACAGCATCTATTACATTGTCAGGATAGTCATCAACACAACTAATGGTAGCAAGTAGTTCCTATATCTTTACTTTTTATGCTGCCTTGCAAAAGGAAAAATAGTAATAATGTGTTTTTTACGGTTCATTTGACAAGGTTAAGTAAGTGATTTCGAGGCATGTATTAATTTAATTAATGATATGAAGGACATGGACATATTTGTAAATTCACTCCAGGAGTTATTGTTTGAGAAAGATGGATTAATAATTTTCTTGAATATAAGTTAAATGTAAAAACTAGTGAAATATTTTATTTCTAAAGGTTAGATGACTATGATATTTAGGCCCATATTAATAAATTACCTTTGAGTCCTTTATTAAGTGTGTACTGGCTAAGATGTTGCTCAGGTCTCGAAATGTATAACAATCTCTCCTGAATTAATATGTTATAAGAAAAAAAAGAAAGATGCTATATCTTGGATGGCGTACAATCTTTATAGTAAAGCTATAATTTTAATATTAGAACCTAATGTGTATTTGCGATGCCTAAACTAAGTAAATGTGTACCTGTATTTTGAACATTTTTTTGGGTACATTTCTTTATATTCTTACATCTTAAAAAGATGTTTTCTATATTTAACAATAAAACAATTTCAAGAAACAAGGTCAAGTGACAAAGATCCTGCATCAAAACTTAGAACTATCTTGAACTGTAGCCTAAGGGTTGAGGTGTTATAATAGTTGAAATAAAATCTTGAGTTGGTTATATTAATATGGGCCTTATTTATGTCTAGGTGACTGTGATAATTTATTCTAGTGCCAGAGATTTACAAATAAAGTATTTTATCTGAATACTAGTTTCATTTTGACCACCTCCATCTTCTGCCTTAACACAAATTAGAGAAGTCACTACGCTTCTCAATTTTGTGTTGTTACAAAGACTAACAAATATGTTACTTGACACAGATGAGCCGATGTAGATGCATTATAAAAATGTAATAATCATCTTGGTAGGTAATGTTTGAAGGTTATTAATAATAAGTTGCGTGCCTAGGTGGCGTGACGCGCCTGACGGAGTCCGGTCTGTCGATGGTGACGTGGCGGCTGCTGGGCGAGGCGCTGCCCACCAGCGAGGAGCAGTGGCAGCGCGAGTTCGCCAAGTACCAGCAGTACCCTGAGTATAAGTAGTATGTACTGTAGATTAGAGATCGTGCAGATGGGAAATGTTGACTTAACGGTTGGAACTATTTAATCATTCGTGCAGTCATTAGAAAATAATTACGTAGTGTTATTACTCGACGCTTCCCTGTTCATTTTCGAAGGTTTTATTTAGTTTTTGCTCATCTTTGCTGTTATTCATGAACGAGCGACTTCCCGCTGCGCCGTCTCCGGCCGTAACGGGTCGCGTGAACGTTCCAGCAAGAACATGAACATGACGCTGTCGGAGTTCAAGTGGATCTGGTGGATGGAGTTCGCGCACCGGACGTGGGGCCGCGCGATCGGCGCCTGCGTGTTCCTGCCGGCCGCCTACTTCTGGGCGCGCGGCCGCCTGGACCGGGGCCTCAAAGTGCGCGTCGGCGTCTACTGCGCGCTGGTCGCCGCGCAGGTGCAGGCAGCTTGTAGTGTGTCGTCTATGTGCGTGGCCGTGACCGGCCCCATTTGTTATGTCGGACGTAACAAGTCCACACAATGGCGAAATTTTCATTTGGCGATTAAAATATAGCTCTAAATATATAATTGTATTGATATATGTTTGCTTAGCAATGGTGCTTGGGACCGCAGTATCTCGATGCGAAGCGAGACCGGTGACGTTGCGTGATATGGTTTAGCAATACATGGTTAATATACAAGTTGCAATGTCTTAATTTAAAATTCAGAATAGGTAAGGAAATAATCTAAAATGAAATATCATAAGTAAACCAATAACATATTAACACCTTTGCTCAAAAGAAGGGCAAATTTCCCTAAATTTCTGTGCAAAGATTTTGTACTAAAATAACTTTTTTATATCAACAGAAATCTTGATTATGAAAGTTGAATACATTGTTTCCCGTTAAATGAATTTGTGACTATGGAAATGTCAAATCAAGAACAGAAAGTTTATTTTAGTCGACCTAAATGTTCTGTGACGCCAATGTAAGAATGTCAGTTTCTTTAAACTTATTTATTTGTGGGACCATTGCAATTTCGATCTAGGGTTGTTATATTTAACAATGTAAAACTGAGCCTTCTCATTTAATATAATGTCTATTTATCTAATTAATTCTAATGGAGATTTTACAAATTTTATTTATTCCTCGCTATGAGTAGGTTATTAGTTGTTGGTTAGCGATTATTTCACTTTGTAATAAATTATAAAGTATTATCCGCAACAATACCATCTCAAGTCCAACACTTTCCACGAGTCTGGGTGCGTTATTAATATTAATTAAATAACGGGTGGACCTAGAATTGAACCTTGAGGGACACCCTATACTAGCTGCAGCCCCTGATGACTACGTACTCTCTTGACCCTGTGACTCGAATACATTTGTAAAAGATCGAGGTCATAAGCACCACAATGGCCAAGTTTCCTGACTAAAATTGCGTGGTAAAGATCACAAAATATATCTGTAGTACGCGTCTTTCCATCGTACGTTTCATTAGTTTAACGTCCTCTTCGTAGTGGAATGTTCCCGAGTGAAACCAAATTGTTTATTATTAAGTCGTTACTGTAAAAATTCGCATGCAGCTGATTAAACATATTTAGTTAAATACAACTTCTTCGGTTTTTGTTAAGAATTGAAGATGCCTGATATTGTGGCAGCGGAAGGTTTAATGCTACTCGCAACCGTACGGGTAACTATAGACACGGTGTTTCAAATGTGGTATTGCAGGGTCTCATGGGCTGGTACATGGTGAAGTCGGGTCTCGAGGACCGCTTCCAAGGGCCCTCGGACGTGCCGCGCGTGTCGCAGTACCGGCTCGCCGCACATCTGTCGCTCGCCTTCATCCTGTACGCGGGTCTGCTGGGCGGAGCGCTGAGGGTGCTCCGCCCCTTCCCCGGCGCGGCCACGTACCGGAGGGTCGAGGGGCTGAAGGGCGTCACCGCCCTGGCGCACGGCGTCAAGGCCCTGGCGTTCGTCACCGCCGTGTCCGGTAAGCGTCCCGGCGGCGAGGCCGGCGGTGCCGCGGCGCCCGGCAGCAGGTGCAGCTCCGTCCGTCCGCAGGCGCGTTCGTGGCCGGCCTGGACGCGGGGCTGGTGTACAACTCGTTCCCCAAGATGGGCGAGCGCTGGGTGCCCGCGGACGTGCTGGCGCTGTCGCCGGCGCTGCGCAACTTCACGGAGAACCCCAGCACGGTGCAGCTGGACCACCGCGTGCTGGGCGCGGCCACGCTGTTCGCCGCG
>NW_020654021.1:0-13646 GCF_003589595.1 Hyposmocoma kahamanoa
AATTAAAAGATAGTTAATTACTGTATTTATAGCAGTTTCGCTATTCGTAAACTTATTGTTACCTCTTAAAATACGTCAATTGAAACCTTTCTACGAATGTTCTAACCTGTGGGAGCGTGTAACGTAAAAGTTTTGCATGTTTCTGTTTTATTTAAAAAAAATTATGATGTCGTTTTACTCATAAAGTAAAGCACATTCGATATCAGTTCAAAGGTTTATGATATCTCTCAGCACACTCAACGATTACACCCCATATAGTTCACATGAAAATCATGACAATTAATTATTTATTGTATATATGTATATTTATTATTAATTATTTTAATTTTATAGATGATAATCTAATAATGACTATAATTATAATAGACAAGGAAATTTGTATTGGGATGCATTTGGAAATCTGAAGATTGCTAAGAGATATTATGAAAATGTTTATATACTGTATGTTGCTTTAAATTTCAAATGGAATTGGTATTGTCCCATTATACTTTAGTGTAAATCTCAGTTTACATTAAAGCAATAATGGGCAGTAGTAGTTAGACAGCTGACTATCCTGCTATTGGACTTGTGTAGACACTGTGTATCCAGCACTGCTTGCTTTTTGGCATAACTCGCACTGAGCTAGTAGCTTTTGGCTTACTGCAGCACACACAAGTTATTGTTATCTCATTAGCTAAGAATAAGATGTTTGCTATATTCAGGTATATGTTTAACATTTTTTTTGTTATTTGTTTGTTTTCACTTTTTCTGTTATTTTTTTATAAATGAACTTGCTATTGACCACTACCTAGACCTGGAGCAAAGGGTCTATGATGGAACGAGCTCGCCCAGAAGATGCCTATCTTTTGAGAATTCCATTCCTGGGCTGTGCGTATAATACAAGATTACGAAAAATTGCCAATTAAAATTTCTGTTTCTTCTTTTATTATTTCATATGCTTGCACATTAAACGTTTTATCTATCCATCTATCACTGAATTCATTCTCTTAATTTAGTTTATTTAGGTATAGAGCATGTTATATTTTTGTTGATTATCCAATGGATCATACCTACACAAACCCAGTAACTGGATTGAAAAACCACATCATTCAGTCCAATCATAGACTTAATACAAACATTTTTACTACAAATGAATACATCTGAAGCTTCTTGCACACTTTGTGCACCATCACACCCAAACTTGCAAAACAGAATTTGGTGCTGGGGCTCTTCTGTCCAAATGTACCCTGCCTCTCATGAGTTTAAGACTGTTTTCTGTCACTTTGGTACATCCTCTCACTAAGAGACCTTGCAGTTCCTTGCAATGTCCAGCTAGAACTCTGAAAAACAAATTAAATTATATTGTTGGTAAATGAGACTTCAAATTACGTCTAAGGGTGATAGGTGCAGTGGCAGTGCCCCTCAGGTCTTTGTCATTTAAAGCACTGAGTGGTATTGTGACTGTTACGGACAGGCTTGTCACTTACCACCAGGTAGGTGACTTATCGTCTCATAAAAAGAAACTTACAGAGAAATGGAAGAAAAAATTGGATAAAACACAGCTGCACATTAGAGATGTATGGCTTTAAGACGCTCATAGTGGTATCAAAATTGTTAGGAAAATTGTATCTCTAACAATAATATGTTGGTGCAAGAAGAATTAAAGTGTTTAAAAAAAATTAACATACTTGACTCCTTTATCTGTGACATCACAGCACCCTCCTAAATTGAGAAGCCTTAAATTGTTGCTGTACTTCGCAAATGCATACAGGCACCTGTCTGAAACTTGTTTGTTGCCTTCTAAATTCACAATCTTTATACATTTGAACTTTTTAATGAAGATAATTATACAATCCTCTGATATTGATATACAGTGTGAGAGATCTACATCTTCAAGCCCACTCTGGTGTAGAGCGAGAGCCTCCACAGCTCCTGTTGTTAACCACGGACTTCGTGCCAGCTTCAGCACTCGTATGTTATGACAATACAAAATCACGGGTTGTAAGCATTTGGCAGATAGGTTTGGACATTGACTTAGGTTCAAATTGACGATCCCGGCGTTACGACGGAGCATAGGTATCAAGTCTGCGTCAGTAACACAAGAGCATCGACTCAAATTAAGCGAGTGCAGCCTTACACAATTCCTTGTAAATACCTGCAAATTTATCACGATTTAAGTCAAATGTACATTTCACACGAATATATTAGGATTATCGTGAGTTACTTACACCAAACGTATGAGGCGAGAACCCATTATTCATGAGTTTCAACGTTTTGAGCTTCGAAAAGTACATGTTTATTAGCTGCTGACAAGTTTTCGAAACGCATCGAAAATCAAAACATTCGCGAATCGTGAGATACGGTAAAACTTTAGAAATTATTATGTCTTCCCAGAACAAATCGAAGAAATGCGTGTTTCTTTTCATTGTAATTTTAGTAAATTGTTTCACTTCACTTTTTATTTTTATGGCTCCATCAGTATGAGAACTGATGATTTTGGTTATTGCACTATGAATATTTTGGTTTGCTTCAAAAATTAAATTTTTGACATTGATATTTTCGTTTGAAAAGCATAACATATGTTCAGAAATGAGAAAGTATTACAGAGAAATTTAGAAAAAATATACGGTACCGGTTTCCTTCATTAATTTGTAGCATAGCAGATTCGCTCTGGACCTTTTGGAGGGAAAAGTGTCGTTTTTATTTTGACTTTCAATTGTTTTGTGAAATCTAGTTTAAAGTGGAATAGGATAGTGCTATTGTGCCTTAATCGAAGATTAAAACGCGAAGTTATACGAATCTCGAACTAAAATACCCGTATCGGCCCGTTTTAAGGAATCCCGAGTCAATCCAAGCACGCCGCCGCCTCAAATTGCCTATCCTCTTTGTGGCGGCCATATTTACAGAAACATAATTAAACGAAGACATGGCTCAAAGGACTTATATCCAAGCCAAAATTATTAATAAAAATGTAGCATAAAATGTTTCACGCAAAATTTATTGATCGATTGCGTTTAGTTATTGTTCATTAGTCAAATAATTGTCTTTTCATCCCCTGTTCTCCTTGGGGCTGAAAGCTCCTACCGTCGAAGAATGAGCGTATCCATTCAAAGGGTAATTATTGTTAGCCTCATAAGGCGCAGTTATTCGACATGAATTTCATTGCGCTCACCCCGTGCGGCCGCCGAGCAAAGTCCGCGTTGCCGCCGCGCAGCGACTCTCGTCTAATTGTCATGGCAAAATAAGTTCCATTCATTTATGATTTACGTTTTAACTTAAATGAGCGTCCCGGGCAGGCGGGCGAGACTGGCTTGAATTTGGTCTAAGCGGAGGCCCGCGCGACCACCGCGCGGCGACCGCGCGTTTGTGTTATTCAGAGGAATTTAAATGTTTTTTCCTAGTTAATAGAATTCAGATTCGCCATTAATGTACATTTGACTCCTATGGCTGCAGGTTGTTGCAATTCTTTGCAATACAAAGCTTTCTTAATAAACTATAGTGCAACAATTAACTTGCCTTCTAGCTTCGCAAATCTGTCTTCGTGTTATCGTCATTCGCGCAAATGAACTATCGCGCATTCAAGCTTTCGCGCAACTGACCATCACGCAAATGAGCTATCGCGCATTTAAGCTTTCGCGTAACCGTCTTCGCACTATCGTCATTCGCGTAATTGGCAATCGCATTCGCAGGGTTGTGAACCTTCTTCGATGTTCAGGTTTGATCACGTTTTCCTTCATCGAAAAGCTAATGGTAAAAACTACTTTTGTTACAAGGTTCTAAAAGGAAAGAGCCATAGTCAAGGTGGCTACGAATCAGGGCGTTGTAGATAAGTTTTTGCGAGTATGGATGTGAACCCCACCTTACATCAGAGAGGGAACGGATAATGTTAATGTTATTTTCACATTTGTGGACTGCGTGATTGATGTGGTGGACGCCTGACAATTTGGGGTCTAAGGTGACCCCAAGAAACTTAACCTTGTCTAGTACAGGGAAAGAAAGATCATTACAGCCGATAGATATATCAGGGATACCTTTTTTATTGGAGAATATCACCACAGTGCTTTCGGGAATGGAGAGGGGAAGGCCATGATCCGTTAACCATACATTTAAATAGTGGAGAGCCGAGGAGAGAACGGGCTGTGCATCGAGAATTTCAGGAACGACAGAGTATAAACAGAGGTCGTCAGCACATTACAGAAAGAATTTACCGATAATTCTAAATCATGGGTGTAAGGACTATAAAGAAGAGGGCTAAGGACAGCCCTGCGGGAGACCTTTCTAAGTTAAACTGGCGGGGAGATAAACATTATTAGTGCAAATAAGAACAGATCTGCACAGAAGAAGGTTAACGGAAAAGTTGACTAGCTTCGCCGGGATACTCAGATTATGCAGTTCTTGCCTGAGTAGGGGAAGGAGTATATTGTCGTACGCTGAAGAGATGTCCAAAAAGACGGCGACCACGTTTCACGTTTAGAGAAAGCGAGTCGGATTTCTGTCGTAAAAATGGCAACGCATCGTACTAAGACCTTTACGGAATCCAAATTGGCTTTTAGATAAAAGATCCTTGCTTTCCACTATCCATTCCAATCTATTTTTTAAAAGGTGTTCTAGAATTTTGGCCAGAGCTGACGACAAGGCGATAGGTCTAAGAATATAGAAATAAGAATAGGTTTAAGAATGGGAACAACTATTTGAGTTTTCCAGTCCTCACTGGGAGTGCCAGAGAGGAAGATATTGTTGATGATGTTAAGAAAATAAAGTTTGGAAGAAGAACTAGCGTTAACTATAAAAGAATACGGGATTCTATCAACACCAGGAGACTAATTTTTAACGCCTCACGACTAGTCTAGCCTTTTAACCCTCAGGTCTTGAGTCGTAAGACTAAAACTGGAGACTAATTCGAGTTGAAGTCTTTTAACCCTAGGAAGCTTAAAATACTTGTGGGACTAAAACGACTGGCGCCTTATAGCCTCGAGAGTCGCGAGTCATGAGCCGTATGGCGTGATTTTATTTCTACCCACAAGATATTTATTTTACGATTGATGGATAACGTTAACGTAGATTTGTTCACGGAAGTCAGTTAAAAATAACCAATTCAAGAATTTGTTTTTTTGGGAATTATTTGTTTCTTTAATATAAAAATGAATGGATACAGAAACCAACAGTCAAAGTATTTTATCAAATTTTAGTGTCTGATACTGTCGTTTGACCATAATGATGAATGAAACATACTATTTATGAACGTAATACGTGGAGGTCCACAGTCTCTGCCTACCCTTGAATGGGTGACAGGCGAGATTTTTATGTATATATTTGTTCTACGTATTACAGATAAATTGTATCTCACTACTGTGCGCGGGTTTCTAAAGAAGTTTAAACCAAAGTACCAGGACTTCGTAATAAGAAAATTGGTCACAGACCAATATTACACAAAATAAAAAAAGGGCAAGTTAGAACTGGATTTCCATAGACTTTTAAATATTGGTTGTATTTAATTTACTCACGGAAAAAGTATTGTATGCAATCATTATATAATTAGGTCTTAAAATCTCGTACCTATTGCTTAAATCACTCTTTTTGAATCCTAATTTTTATTATAAGTAAATAAACGTGATTATTTACTACATACTACGTCATTTTTATTTATAAACTTCGGGTTTGATAAGACTACAATAGGTATAAGTTCCTTGCAAACAACTCGAGTCGTTTAAGTCGTTCAAGTCGTTTAAGTCGGGTAAGTCGTTTAAGTCTTTTTGTATAACGACTGAGTCTTATTAATAAAAACTCGAACCTGCAGTCTTAATTCCTGTACAATGGAGTAGAGTCGTTATAAAACGCCTTAAAAGACTGAGCCTCTTTCATAGCTATTACAAACTCTACGTGCTTGTTGTAGATCTTTGTTTTTAACGGCTTTATTGCCGCGGCGCCACCTATTAGAAACCTTTGAACTTTGAAGAATACTTTTTTTTACAATATCAAGTGACTGGATCAACAAGTCGTGCGTCCGATGGTAAGCTACACGCCTGTCCATAACAGTTGCAGTGTTACTATGAACTTTAAAACGCAGAGATCTCAGGGGCACTGCCACTGCACCCGTCAATCTGAGACATAAGTTGACAAGTCCCATGTGCCTGTAATTTCACCAGCACCCTTACCCTTCAAAACCGGAACATAGTAATGCTAACATTACTGCTAAGAGGCAGAAATAGGTAAGGTATTTCTATGGACGAACTCTTACACAAGGAGTTTTACTGCTGCTGAACCTTTACAGCTACTAACGATATTAGTATATTTGTATAAACTTTGTACAACCATTTTTGTTTATTTTAACGTTGTCGTAGTTAATTCCAATTCGTAACCACCTATAGGTACTGTAAATTGGTGGGTATTATGCTTAATTAAACAATTTCCTTGTACTATAATGCACACATATTTAAAATAAGTATACGTTGCAACGTTTCAAAGTAATTTAGAATGCGATAAGCAACCCATTGTTTTTCATACTTTTCATGTTTTCCAGTTAATTAGTTTTGTTTTAACTAAGTTAACAATGATCTGCGAACCTAAAATTATGAAATTATGTAATTATAGCACTAAGGAAGTATATTTACGGAACATAACTATTCAATTTGAATGACTATACATCATATACTTAGATTTGAGACGTTTAAGGACAAAAAACTAATTGACTTTTGTGAACGACAGTACAGATGCGCGCGCGCACAACAAGGCATTTAATTTTAATAGGCTCGTAATCAGCGAAACAAAATCGTCGTAAGGAAGCTATACAGCGAGATTATCATCATCAAACGTGACAACTTGCAATTTAATCTAAGTATGATTTGCGCGGTAATTTACAATTCGTAAAGTGCACATTTATTTTGTAGCTAGTTTTACGTTGGTAAAGAAGAAAATGCGTTTTAAATATGACTGTGTTGTCTAAATATGACTGTGAGTGTCTTTGAGAGATAAATTTAAAGAAATTAACATTCTTACATTAGCGTCACAGTACAAGAACGAAAATTTAATTTATGCTAAGAATAAAAAGTACTTTTTAACCGACCGTATTTTTTTTTAGTATGTATGTCAAAAGATAACTATTTGTGAACCGATTGTGATGATGATTTTATTTGTTGGAAAGAGGGTATGTACCTCAGCATTGGTCCCATTTAAATTTGCAGGAAATATTCCACCTCTAAGGGTGGCAAAGTAGGGGATGAACGACTTTTGCGGTGGGTGTTTTTAGTACTCTGTACTGATTTTATTTATAACATGTATATTAATTAGCCGATAGAGTTACAAGAATTGGAGAGGAAGTGGGTTATATTTTCCAATATCTAATGGAGCAATAAATGTTTTTTTACGTAACTTCACTTATGCCATTCTTCCATGAGGGGAGCGACATGTAGTTCACTAGTGAAGTAAACAAATACTAACGTAGTTCAAGCATTTATAATTTTACAGTCAGAACGTTGACAAAGGCAATATCAACCATAGATTATTCATAGTATATAACATTCGTCCACCCCTACAAGTTACGACATCTCCTCAATGAGCCGCCGCCGCCGCGGCAATCTGATAATGCGCTCACTGCGCCTTAGTGGTCCCTGCCGGGAAGTCGTGGCATGTGGCGAATATGTAGTGGCACTGCATGCCCGTAGTGGGATGGCAGCTGAGTTCTGCGTTCCCGATGAACTTGCAACGGGTTCCACCACGTTGGTGTTTATATGAGGCGAGTCTCGAGTGGTCTGACAAGTTGACCAACTTGACGATTCGGATGGTTGTTGCGAAGGTCGGTGAGAACGCTCCGGCTGTCGATTAGATATGGACGACGGTAGCTGAGAGCCATCAGTAGAAACAACACGCTTTCCCCTGATTTAAAAGATGGTGTTAGACTGTTTGAATTTATGTTGGCTTGTATCTGTCTGTGCTTCAGGGCCTTTTTAGAGTTAGAACGTGCATTATCATGAATACAATGCAGCTGACGCACGAACATTTTTGGTCTTGGGCTCTTGCCGGTGGTGGAATGAGGAGTTATGCGGTAAGAAAAAGGAAATTTTTTAGTCGTCTTTTCAGGGTGAGGTGATCATTTGCACTTGACGAAATTCTGGACTTGAAAGTGCGGACTAGGCGTTCAATTAAGCCGTTTGTCCGGGGATGGTACGGGGACGATTTGATGTGTGTAATACTTTTGTCTCTACAATAGTCTTGAAGTTCCCGAGAAGTGAACTGTGGCCCATTGTCAGAGACCAAGAATCGAGGGTAACCGAAGGTGGTGAATATGGAATCTAACTCTTCATAATATAGTTTAGAAGTGGTTAATTGGTTCGTGGGCTTAATTTCGATTTCGAGAGTGCGTCTGCTAGGACAAATCAGTACTTCCCCTCGAACGGGCCCGCAAAATCGATGTGTAGTCATTACCGTGGGTTATCAGGAACTGACCATGAGTATAAAGGCAATTCAGGATTATTTGGCCGGTTCTCTTGGCATTTGCAACAACGTTTGATGTACTCCTCAATATCTTCGTCTATGGACAGCCACCATACATAAAAACGCGCTAGCGCTATCATTGCGGAAGTGCCCGTGTGTCCTGTATGCAGGTATTTCAAGGCGGCCCTTCTCAGCGTTGTCGGTATTACTATTCGACTTTGCCACAATAAAATCTTATTGACAATTCTGTGCGCTTCCGAGCATAGGGTTTTAAGTCATCTGAATAAAGATTTTCACGCCAACCGTTCTTAATGTACTGTGAAACCTGTTTGACTATAGGGTCCTTTCTTGAGGCATCTCGTATAATGTTCTCCGTTAAAGTAATGTCTGAAACTCTTTCATGTTGCAATTTGGCTACTATTCTATGTACTGTCACTTCTGCGTTGGACGGTCTTTCTTCTGGATTTGGCATCCTAGAAGATATTCAGCCATAAAATTTAGATGCCCTTTAGTGAATACGATGTCATAGTCATACCTACCAATGATTAAAGCCCAACGTACTAGGCGGTTATTAACAAGCTTTGGCAAGTTACGCTGCGGCACTAAAACGTGGTTCAAAGGCTTATGATCGGTTACTAATGTGAATTTTGAGCCACGTAAATATTAATGAAACTTTTGGATTCCGAAAAATATTGCTAGAGCTTCTCGGTCAATGACTGAATATATCGTTTTCGCTGATCTTAGTTTCCTAGAAGCAAAAACGATGGGTTGAATTATGTCGGCCGCTTTATGATAAAGCACGGCACCCACGCCTTTTTCCTAGGCGTCTCAGGCTAAGAACAATGGACGCTTTTCGTCAAAAGCTACAAGTGGTTTTGATCTACTAATAAGACTTTTTGCATGCTCAAAAATTTTATTCTCTTTGTAGGTCCACCGCCACATCTGGCAGCCACCCGTCAGTGCAAGTAGATCCGCGCATACGCTGTGTAGGTGAGGTATAAATTTCTCGTAAAAATTTATCAAACCAAAGTAAGACCGTAGTTCTTGAGCGTTAGTAGGCGGTCTCGCTTTTGTTATCGCCTCAATTTTTTATTTGTTTGGGCGAATTCAGTCTTTGGTGATTGTGTGCCCCAGGTATACAATCTCTGTCTGGAAAAATGTACATTGTTTAAAATTTACTTTTAAACCTGCTTTCTGTAATTTATCAAACACGGTCGAAAGCGTTTGAAGGTGTTCGACGTCATCCTTCTCAGTTAAGGCAATGTCGTCAAAATACACTGCGACGTTTGGTATACGATCCAGAAGTTCGTCCAAGTAGTATTGGAAGATTGAAGGAGCTGTTGACATTCCAAATGACATCCTGTTGGTAATATCCTTTGCGCGTAGAGATTGTCAGATAAAGTATGCATCCCTTAAATCTATTTTTGAACACTTGTCTCCATTTGCGAGATTTTGACGTAACTGGTCAAATAGTGGAACTGGGTGAGAGTGAGTAACAATAACAGGGTTAACAGTGCTGCGAAAATCACCACAAATTCGAATTTGACCATTTGTTTTTACTACATTCACTGTGGGAGTAGCCCACTCTAAAGGTGTTACATTTGGATCTACTTTATTCACTATTCCTTCGTCAACTAAACGCTGAAGTTCAATTTCTATGTTTTTGCGCATGGAAAACTTTACTGGTCGAGCAGGCACATGTCTAGGTACTGTCCCAGGTTTCATATGAATGTTGACTTCATAATTTTTTACCCTTCCTAGTTTGTCATCAAAAAGTGAAGAAAAGTTATCCAGTACCTGTTTAAGTGTGGTGCCATGTTGAACGTGTTAAATCGAATAGACTGGTTTTGGAAATGTCATGTTGAACATCTCGCTCCACCGGAGGCCAAAAAGCATACGATTGGCGTCTTCCATAACCACCACGGGTAACATCTTCCGCTCTCCTAGCATTTCAACTGTAACCTCTGTGAGTCCTTTCGGTTTCAGTTTAAGGTTCCCATAAGCACGTAACTTTGGTGCTTTTGCTAAAGGGGGTGTTCCAATCCGCTTCTAAAAATGTGTACTAATAATAGAATACACTGCGGGGTTCCATCGAATGTGCAACGGACACCGTTGATGGTAACATCAATTCGCTTGGTGTCCTTGTGTTTTTTGCGTTCGACCTTGCAGACATCATCATTCTCATTCGAGCTCGTATCAAGAGACTGTGACGAACGTCTGTCGCTGTGCGTATTGTTCTTAACTTTATGCAGCTTGTTACCGTATTTGGTTGTCTGTTTCTTCTCTGTCGTGGCGCTCGTTAAACTTTCAACCTTGTATTTGCTATTCATCGCAGATATGGTCCTTCGCCTTACAAACGTTGAACTTATGCCTCTCATGTGCACTGCATCGATGGCACTGGCTTGAGCTAAGATTACGTTAAACATACTCTCTTTGTTGTGACGAACTGTGTTTTGTCTTGCTTTGACTTTATTAGTGGTAGTAGGCATGCCACCATCAGCATCACCTTCCGCGAGCTCTCTGGACTGAGTTACTGCGAAAAACTGTTCAAAAGTAACCTCCACAGTTTTCCCGTCGTGAACCTCTTGAAGGTCTGGCCATTTCTGTTTCAGATCCACTTATAGTTGTGGGTGATTTAAGCCGGTGGCCAATCGATCACGTAATAGACGTTCGAATATTGTATCTTTGTAGCCAGAGTCGGTGGCGAGTTTCTTAAGCCTGTTGGCGTACTGTTCCATTGTTTCGTTGTTGCTTCGTATGCAACTCTAGAATTCAGTTAGGGCTTTATATCTCTTAATTTTAGTTCGATGTAAGTCGAGTAGCTTAGACTTTATGTCATTGTACGATCTATTCTTAAAATTAGGTATGAGTGCTATTTTTAAATCGTGAAATGTCTCAGGGGATAAGCATGAAATTAACAATTCTTTCCGAGTGTCATTTTCTCTTACGGCCCATATGTCACATTTGGCTTCGAAAAATTCCACAAAATTTTCTATCGATGCCATCATTGACTTACAAATAAATGGACGACGGGTCTAATACAAAAACCACGAAAAAAATGTCCCAAGTCAACCTATTCGAAATTTAAATTGTAATGTCATCGCAGTATCGCGCTGTCAGTAGAACAAATGAAGACTAAAGCGGAGTTTGGCGCGCTGTATAAGATTTTAGCGCCTTACAAGTGCGGACACTTTTTAGCGCGGACCCGACGTCCATATAATTGTAAGTCAATGGATGCCATAGTCAATGATCGATGCAGTCACAGGGTTAAAAGTGTCACATTTAAAACTTTTAATAATTGTATACTTATTGTTGCTTGTCGAGCTGGTAGGTTCCGTGCCAGGTGTCGCTGCTGTGGGAGATTCCGCTGTCGGTCGTTGCTGTATACAAGCTGTTGCAAAATGTCGGAAATCTGTTGTTGTTGACTTTTTGGGGAATTTATCGCTTCCCTAACGAACAATAAAATGGCCTCGTGAACTTCGTGAATGGCGATATAATATAATGTTTCGTTGTTTCTACAAATAGCTTTTTATCACACCGGGCAAACAATTTGCAATCGCTGATATGACAATTTACGTAACTAAAAACTGTCAAACATTTTTGGCAAGTGTGACACTCTCCAAAGAGCCAGCCACATAATAAAATAAAAATAAAAATAAATAAAATGCATTTATTTCGGACAACGTTGATCCATAGGGTGTTAGCATTACAAAAACGAACTTTAAATAATAATTATGTTAGTACCTAAACTTAAATGGAGAGAAGACCAGTGCCTTAATAGGCCACTGTCCCACTACAACAGACAGGAGTCTGTGACGGCTGGCGCGCAACCTGCGCATCGACGCGCTGCAGCGCTTGAGCAACGTCGCGCCGAATCCGTCGACATTTGCGACCGCGAACATTCCGGAAGAGCTACAACGTCGTGGAAGACGTAAAAGCACCCTAAATGCGTCGTTGTATTGGTCCCGCAAAGCATCGTGAGATCGTTGAGTGAACCTGCTCCATAGACTGCAAGAATACAACGATGTACAGTACGCTTTAAATAATGTTATTTTTACTTGAGCTGTACATCTGCTGAACCTGCGCGCTATCATGTTCGATCTCATGGCCAATGCTCTGCGCTCCCTCTCGATATCCACGTCATCACGCAGATCGTCGGCGTCTAAGCCGCCACAACTTTTTTGTAATTGTAGAAATTCTTGAAATTGTTCCTTGTTCATTTTGTTTGGTTACTCCGCGTCGCCAATGAAATAAACAAATACTAACCTAGTTCAGGTATTTATAATTTTACAGTCAGAACGTTGACAAAGTCAATACCAACCATAGATTATTCACAGTATATAACAACTAGTGCTTGAATCCTGACCCTGACCGATTGTTCCGTTGCTGGAAAATGCCGTCTTTTCAGTTTTAATCTGAAATGGATTCATGTAAGCCGTTTTTCGACAAGTGCATAATCCTACCTTTACCTCGCCGTTTAATTTATTTATTTGATAAATACATACCTTATAGACTAATATACATAATAATACAATCATATAATATATACCTTAAGGAAAACATACATACAATATAATAAAACACCATTTCTAACTAATCTACACGAATTGCACTTTTCGGCGATGGTGTCAGGTAACCGGCCGTGGAATCGCCGATATATGACACCCTTCGGCTTAAATTCTTCCTTCATGAAGGTCGACAGATGTTCGGTTGGCACTCTCACCACAAATTAAAATGTACATTATGGCGGGACTCCAATCGCCCGACCCTCAGGGTGTATTTGGCTTTATGTCTGATGTACTCCACTATTTCCTCAGACTTCGTGCAGTAATGCAGTCAGTTAATAAGGAGGCTGCTGCATTTATCCAGAAACATACATAATAATTTAAAATTGCAAATGATGGAACCATCGAAATTTAAGGATGGTTTACTGGGGCAGTCACACCTCAACACTTTATCATAAAAGCTTTTGCGTAACGACGGTCAAGACTACAGCATTCCGAATGAATTAAAAAAATTCGAGCACCAGGAATTTAAAAATGCTCTGAGGAAAAGGATTAATACCAAACTTTGTTATATAGTGTACACTAGTTTTTTGACGACAACGACAAATTTGGTGAAAAGCGATGTGACATGTTTATTAATATTTTTTTTCCTTTTCTTTCATATTGTAAAAAAGGGTTACTTGGAAAAAAATCCTTTATTAAGCTCGCCTTTGTACATTAATATTTCAATTT
>NW_020654022.1:0-12466 GCF_003589595.1 Hyposmocoma kahamanoa
GTATTATTGTTTTAGATATTCAAGATATTTAAATTCCATTATACTCGTAGCTTAAACGTAGAATATTTTTAATTTTTAAGTTTTTCCAATGAGTTTAAAACAAATGAAGGTTGGATTGAAGCTGCAGGAAAATCGATAGATTGGTTTTCTTATTACTATTTCTGACTTTGTTTCAATTTCCATAGTAAATGCAGTTCAAAAAATAAATAAAATAAAATAGGCTTTATTTTACATGTGCTTGCAAAATAAATTAGAAACAATTATAGAAAATTACATAAATCCTTCATAAAAAAACAACATAATTTAGTTTATTCAATTCGTTGATGGTTCGAGTTACTCTTGACAGTGACAGCTTCACCAACCCGTGGTAACGTATAATGGAAAATTGACACTGACGATGATCGCCATATTTTTTATATTATTCTTATAAAAATGACACTGGACCAAGCCTAATGGCCACCATTAAGAAAATAATAATAATTTATATTAATATATTAATTTAATAATACACCAGTAGGTACCAGTCTAGATATAGTATGAAAAATGTAATATTTTTTTAAATATTAAAAACAGCCACATGGTTTCCAACTATCGATTAGGTAGGACCACATCCCTCGTTGAGTAGCGTCAGTTTGCCACATGGTTTCCAACTATCGATTAGGTAGGACCACATCCCTCGTTGAGTAGCGTCAGTTTAAGGTTTCCATCCGCGCCCACCGGTGCTGCTAGCGGTTTTATTTCAATACTCACGACCCTGCAAGTTTGTGCGGGCACGTAGCCGCCGCGGTTGCGGGCACGAAACCGTTGCGATTGCGGAACGGACCGCGAAGTTAGTGGGAGTTAATTGCAAGTCGCGCAGTCAATAGAGAATTCACCCTGCGTACGCCTGCACCACATTGCGCCACGGCAGCCAAACGCGCAGGTCATCGCGTCCTGCGCGGTTCTACTAGTACCCCGCCGCGGCAACCGCGAGCAACCGTCACCACTACAGGCGTAAAACGCGCCGTGAAATGTGCTACCAATTTTACATACTTAACTGTTACATTCTACAGATGCCGTGGTCCCGACAGACGCGGGTGAAAACCGCTCCATGAGTTCTTAGTGTAACGAAAAATGAGTTTCAGCGCCATCTAACGTGTAATAGTTAGCTATTATATACTAGTAGCATTTTTACTAAAACGCCACCTGATGGTGAATGGCTGAACCAGGATGAAAAAAATACTAAAATATTGTAATATAACTCTTATTCAAGTGACTGGAAGTTTAATTTTGTTAAATTTTAAAATTGTGTTACGTCGTTTTCACGTTTTAAGCCCTACCCAATCAAAATCTTTAAGTGGCGACATCGGCACCCGATCTTACATAGCGTCATTGCACATCTCCCCTTTTTTTCTATATCTATGAGTGTAACCGAGAGAATCTATATTAAATAATAATTGTAACTTTTTCATTGAAAAGAAGCGACCTCAATAGTTTGCTTATCGGGTCTTTTCGATTTCCATGGGATCCCCGCATCAGATCCTGACTATTTGGTGACAATGAGACAGTTACAAACTGCTTTGTGCATTTTATTCTTTTCTTTCTGGTTGTCGATGGTGATTTGTTGATTACACGTAACACGGTCAAGTGAAAGTCGACTTTTATTTGCGGAAAATATTTTTTAAATTTGTAAAAACCGAAACGAACCCGGAACATCATCGTCGACATCAAGGACCTCGGGAGTATACCCTTTCAAACAAAAAAAGACTTCAAGATCGGTCCACAATTGTAGGAGTAATCGGAAAACGTGCACAAAACATACATGCAGCCGAACGTATAACCTCCTCCGTTTTTCTTTTAAGTCAGTTAAAAATCGTAAGCGACCTCACTTATTATTGCAACCGACATCATGTATCACAATTTCGTCGTTTACTATAAACAAAGTGACAAAAAACGCGTGGCATCTTGTTGCATATTTTAAATCACAAGTGTTACTTTAACGCTTGAAAGCCTCAAAAATCTTTACTTAGAGATAGCAAAAATATAGTAAGCCCCAAAAAGGCTAAGCAGAAAAGCATAAATAAAAAAGCTATACAAGGCGCAGTTTATCTTACCGTGTATCGTGAAAAACTCTCCACGTTCTTCAAAATCGTGATAACCGGCAAATACTACACGTCTTTCCGAAAACTCATATTTATGCAACATTTCGTTGACCACCTGGGCTTCACTTTTAATGTTTAAGATAATTAGATGGGCTAACATCCATTGTTTTCAAAAAAATTTGCTGTTACACAATTAGATACGAAATTCATTATTATATATTAAGTCAATGTGTGTATCACATTATATGTAAAAATATAAAAAACCCTCTCCTGTAAAATTTGTTTTTGTCGCTTACACTAAATCGGCGGTAATGGTTCGATATACTTACCTACATCCATTAACATCAGCTATTTTATTTTGACTTGAGATATCAGTTTTTTATCATGTACCAAAAGTGACAAAATAAAAAGTTAAATGCTAAATTATTTCGGATAAATTACATAAAAAGTGGGCTTACATATATATGTGTAAATCAAAAACTAGGACGACAAGATTCAACAACTTCATCCTTAACGAGTGTTTCGGGATTCTTTTCACAAATGAAAATTAATGTTTTGTTGCACTCCATCTCAAACAATTCAACCGATTCCAACAGACTACCACATGACTGGTAAACACCATTATGGAAATGACTCTGCGCGAATTTGGCGTAGCCTGCTTCTTCTACAGTTTGTCCTGTGAAAATTATCAATGTTTAAGGTGAGTCACGGGAGGAGAAGCGGGGAAAACTGTTTGCTAGATCAAATGGTTTATAGGTATTGTTAGATTGCAATCATGACCAGGTCGTATTTTGCATACTACATTGTATATTGTATCATACTCCAACAAATATGGTTATTGAAATGTAATACTTTTACTAACTGTTACAAACAATTTGTCATACGTTTTCACAATAAATTCAAGTGTTATACTTAAAGTTGTTATTGATCTATTCTATTTCCTTAATGGCGGCCACTATTTCTTTTTTTTTAGTTTATTAAGGCTTTGGCAAAGCCATCAGCCTAAACATGATGTTTAATTATGTTTCTGTAAATATGGCCGCCACAAAGAGGATAGGCAATTTGAGGCGGCGTGCTTGGATTGACTAGGGATTCCTTAAAACGGGCCGATACGGGTATTTTAGTTCGAGATTCGTATAATTTCGCGTTTTAATCTTCGATTAAGGCACAATAGCACTATCCTATTCCACTTTAAACTAGATTTCACAAAATAATTGAAAGTCAAAATAAAAACGACACTTTTCCTTCCAAAAGGTCCAGAGCGATGAATGGCGGCCACTAGGCTTGGGCCAGTGTGAGAAGTTTTTTTTAAGTTTGGGTTCACGGCGTCGGAATAAATCCATCAAGCCAAATCTTCAATTGAATTACAGATGACATTTTACTTTTATATCTGTGTTGCCAATTCATATTTCTTAATGCCATAGACTGTAGGCATCGCAACTATAGGCGTTGCTTGTAATCTGCCATCTGTTGTCATTTTTTGGTATTATTGTTGGTCTTAACCACTACCGCCAAAACAGCTATTCCTCGATGATGTTGGGTGGTTTTGGCGGCAAGAAATTTATATAAATAAGCGAAGAATCTTTTGTAACGGGTCTTTTTACTTTTGTACTCTTACTGAAGAAATAAACCATCTCAAGCGAATTACGTTTTATTTAATACTATGGGAATGAAATAAAATAAGGTTTATTTGTATTGCTTATTTTCAAATAACGGTCTTACAAAAAATACATTACAGTATTTATATATACAGATTTTTTTTTAATGGGATACTATGACGAAATCCGAAACCAAAGAAGATACAAGGAAATTGTCTTACGAACCATTAAATCTTTTTTGTGAAAACAATTTTGGTATAATTATTAAAACAAAGATCGAACACTCAGAAAAAAATCCTTCGATCCGGCCGGATTCGAACCGACATCTTCTAGCATACCGTGCCATACGTTATACCAACTAAGCCACGTATTTTCTACTAAACTAAATTAAACTACGTTATTATTCATTTTGTATGAAAAAAACTACTCTTAACTTTTAGTTGTATACCGAACGTACAAAATCCTGGCATTGACGCTCTATCGACAGACAAATGAGATGATTTAAAACCTGCAGATTTGACTTGTGGCCCTGTTCGTGTGACGATCGCGCGCATTATGCGATCCTTGCGTTAGATGTTATTACAGAGGCGCGCGCAGCGCTAATGCAGCGCATTGTCAGTCTTTGACATGTACACAAGTCAGTATCATAATGTACACTTTAAGAGTTCTCATGCCTAAAAAGTTCTGACGTTGGCTCCGCCCAAATTTGTGAAACAAATATATACCTGAAGTTCGCGTGACATGCGACAGGAGATGTTGAATTTTGCGCATTAAAGTACCAAATTCGTTTTAGCGGAATAACTCTAAAACTAAACTAAATTAAAAAAAAATCCCTAGTGACAGTTGTCGATCATGCATAAATAATTAATTATCTAATTTTTGTCCTAATAACCTGTAGCATTTCGAGGATAAATCGAAAAAATGTGAAAATTAGAGGTCATTTGGTGATTTTTATCTATCGAGGAAATTTTATTGTTTTATGTTTGTGATTAATGTCTATGCTTGAATATATCGTGTAGTTACTAATACAATATTTTATTTTTAACTTTAAAGTGGATATATCCCTCTAAAATCAAATCGAAGATTAGGAATTTTTCCTCTGCTCCCTCTTAAGGTTTGGTATTGTGAAAGCACCAGAAAAACATAAATTAAAAAGCTATAAAAGGCGCGGTTTATCTTACCGTGTACCGTTAAAAACTCTCCACGTTCTTCAAAATCGTGATAACCGGCAAATACCACACGTCTTTCCAATAACTCATATTTTTGTAACATTTCATTAACCACCTGGGCTTCAGTTTCACTGTTTAAGATAATTAGATGGGCTCCTTCGGCTTCACAAGCCATATAAGCTCGCGTCCAATTTCGACTAACTGAATGTACCTTATAGCAACTGCCTGTTCTAGAAACGTAGTCTAAATATTCTGTAATATAAATCTGAACATTAAATTAATATTTGTAGTATACTTAGAACAGGTCTCGTAAATAGCAAATTAATACATACGGTCATCTGTAGTTCCACAATTGTTGTTCATGCTTTTAACCGTGCTAGCTTTCTTATAGCAGATATAAGGATACGTGTCTTTGCAGTTTACGTCAGTGAAACCGCCACTCGCTCGCATAACAATGCAGTTTTCCGAATCGTTCCGGTTATTGGGTTCCGTTTGTTCCCATTTGTGAGTGATTTTACTTAGAGGTATGCCTGACGTTAAAAAAATACATACTCGAATTTAAAGTAAGTAAATAAATTTAAATTATTTAGTTCTAATTATTTACACAAAATCAAACACAAAGAATAATTCCTTCGATCTGACAGGCAGGGCTCGAAACTGTATCTGTGCTGTACAGTAACAGGGCGACCGCTCTCAATGACAGATCGAGTCAGCAGACCATACGAATTTTTCTATGCCTTTGTTACTTAATGTGTTTTTGGCTTTTAATGGTTTTTTTTGCTGTAGCGCGGCCTGTGAGAAATCTATAAAAGTGTAATCTTCACTCAAACAAGTACCTTTACAGCTACCAAAGATTGACAAGACCTCTAGTTGAAGAAACCGTGTTCAGGATAGCGTTTCCGCATGATAGCGAGGAAATCATCCACCCTAGCCTTATCAGCACACTGAACGCGTTATTATATACGTATACACCTTCTTGGCAATTATTGTATACATATATTTATTTGATTTTCTTCCTTTTTAACGGACTTCAAAAAAAGGAGGAGGTTCTCAATTCGACTATGTTTTTTTTGTATGTATATTACGCGATAACTGGTATTGAACAATGAACCGATTTTCATGATTTTTTTTGTTGGAAAGTGAGTACCTCCATAGTGGTTCCATTTCATTTTGAAGAAAATCATCGTGTGGCATCAGTGGCTGATCACGCATGAATATTCATTTTTATAAATGGCGCCTAAATTTTACTTAAGAGCAATTATTTTAATTGTTGGGTTTGCTATTCTCCAATTCAAGGCGTTTTTCTCTCTCAATACACTTTGAGTAGTGAGATCCGATTTTTATTATCTCCTGTGTCAAATCTCGTATAGTGAGGAACTAGGGTATATTTCAATAAAACTTAGCAAATAGACGTTATTCCACGTACTTTTGAGGTCAGTTTTTTTAGTATTGAGTACGAGTTGTTTTCATGTTTTTTTCTTAGTTTTTTCTCACTATTATGTCACGTTGCTATGTGTGCTTGTGAAAAGTCAATAAACGTATTCTATCTATCTATCCACATATCTACCTAAACTTCAGAGTGCTTTAAGCCCTCCGTGTACCACTAAACCACAAGTAGCACTTCTGGAACGATTGACAGGAGGTTTTAGTATAACTAGGTTCTTGTGGACCCAGAATTGAAGATGGATTGTGCTAATTATTTATGCAATGACTTTAATTTTAGATTTTCGTAATTTGCGATGGTTAAAATAAACGCTGCTGAGGAAAAACAGTAACGGTTTTTTTTTTTTATATACAGAACAGGCTGACGGTTGTTGACAGATTAATTTGATAGAAAGATGATGATAACGGCGTGTACAGAAGGTACAGCTTACCTACTTAACAAATGTCGTGTCTATCCATCTACTTTCTTATTTATCCTGGGATATCAAGTATTAAACTGTGAAGTACTAGTAAACATTTTATGGTAATACGTGTCGCCACAATATAAACTATCGGTAAAATAGTTCTCAATCGGGTATTGTTATTTCCTGGTAGCTATAGCCACTTTAGCTACCAGTGACAGTTGAGTTTCAGTCATCTGACGTGGGCACATGACATGATGGTTGTTGGCAGAGTTGCTATATTATGGAAATAACGAGGGAATTTGATGGTCAATGCATAAAGCGCGCACAAGACAAGAAAGAGTTTTTGGGAGAGCTACTTGAAAAGTGAAGAAGCGTAGTCGTTGCCTGTGAATTTGCCGCGTGATATTTAAAATCCGTTTCAGTTGGCCGAAGGGTTACCAAGACGTATTGCCACACAAAGGTCCCGGGTATGTGCGTTATTTACATCGCGTATATAACCAGAAACAGATACGAAATAAGGGTTATCGATCTCTGGCTCTCATCAGGCAAATTGGCCTTATATCACTTTTAAATATCAACTCTCGTTTGTACTGAAATCACAAATTAGAAAGCTGAAATAGTACAGCGCCAACAACTGACCTATATGTACGACTCCGTATATTCTAAAAAAAATCTATATTGTAATAAACATCTAATTATGAGGGGCTGTTCCATTCGGTGGTGTGGAAAAAAACACCAAAACATATATTTACAAAATAAACGGAATAACATTTTGTCGGTAATTAAATATCAAATATGTAATTTTTCAATTTTCGTCCATTATAGCAAAGCTCAAGTTAGGGCGCGTTCCCACTATGTCGTGACGTTTTATTTATCCTTGGACGACTGTCGCGCTAGCCTGTTCCCATATCACGACTATCTGACGTGGTTGTGTCGTGGACAATTATTTTATCTTTGAACGACCGTCGTCTCTAGCTGTTCCTACTATCGTGACGACAATTTATCGTTTGACGGCAGCCGCCTTGTCGTTTGCACGACAGAGTCGTTTGATGCACTGCAGTTGCTTCTATGTTCTTTGGAAGGCAGTAGTGATGTGAAAGATGAAATTATAATAATGTATTACTTTTTAAAAAGGCGGAATAGGAAGCAAATGAAGAAAAGAAAGTTTTGGGTACATCCAATGTTATTAAAAAGAATTCCATTAGGATTATGTCAAACGTTTATAGATGCACTGAAATGTGACGAGAGAAAATTTTGGGACTATTTAAAAAATTTAATATTTTGTAATAATATATATAATTAAATTTGAATGAAACTCAATTCACGACAAATATTTAGTCGTAAATAGTTTTTGTCTTCGATTTTGGGCATTAATGGGTTTTAACCTGATTTAAACCCGGTGTTAAAAAGCGCCGGGCTAAAACCCTGGCTCATCTCGTCGTCACGTTTTTATCGTGACGTTTCATGTATCGTCAGACGACTGTCGTTCTAACTCTTCCCATTAACACAACAGTCTGTCCTCGTAACGATAAAGAAATCGTGATCGACAGTTAATCGTGTCGTTCTATATGTGAACAACTTCATTTATATATACAAGCCTCGACACTGTAAACAGCACGACTACCTGTCGTCACGACACAGTGAGAACGCGCCCTTAAACTGGTCGATTTGAAGTGAAAGAATTGACGACACCCGTCAATTGTTTCGAATTCGGGCTGGCCAATCGGAGCGCAGTTGTCACCTAATAATTTGGCAGATTAGTTTTCAAACACATTAAATGACATTTCGTCTCTATTTCTGGCTATATACTGGATGGTTATTTATTTATTTATTTGACATTCTGGAGAAATGTTCACAAGACTATTTTATTCTTTATTTGCCAATAATTTTAGAAGTAGTTTTTTCACTGTTGTGAAAACTTTGACAGTCTATCAAAATTAATCGAAAACATAATTACATTATTAAATAATTATTATCTTACCTTCTACGGAACGGTAGTTGCCTTTGGAAAACATGGAATGGATACCAGTGAATATACCAACATGATTTGTTCTACACAGATTGATCATGTTTGTCATTATAATTGCCATTTTGTAATTTATAGGAGAAGCTAGTATGGCATCTGTGAAAAATGTATATGAAATTAAAATCCTAAAATTCAGACTTAATATTATTGTTGTAAATTTATTGTTTTATCACTATCAGCTCTAATTTCCAATTTTTTTATGTCAATCTTTACACGAACTAAATACAATTGGTTAGTATTGTTTTTTACAAATTAAGGTTCAGTAGCAGTAGAACTCTTTCTGAAAAAGGGAGTGTCCCTCAAATCTCTGCGATATAAAGCTCTGAGTGGCACTGCAACAAATATGGACAGGCGTGTTGCTTACCACTAGTCACACTACTTGCCCATCCCGCCACTTGGTATCATAAAAAAGTTTTATTTGTTACTTACGGTACTTCGAGAAGAAGTTGGTGCACAACAAAAACAAATACGATTATTTACCTTCAAAATAACATCTTAGCCAGGCATCGTGCCAATTGACTGGTATTTCATGGTATTTTATAAAACCCTCAACATCCTCATTGTATAAGTAATCATTTCGGAAAAATAGTCCTTCGCTGAGTACTGAAAAAGAAATGTTTATATTTTGAACAGCGTTGAGCTGTTCAAAATGAATGTATGTAAAAAATAGACGCATATTCTACTATCGATAGAGCTTGTTTATAAAATGAACTTTTCGAAATTATTTCGGGTCCCGGCTTTCGGTGCAGTGTCCCTGAAGTGAACTCCGTGACACATTAAATTATATTTTTATTTTTTTTACATCAACTTTTAATTTTTATTTTATTTTTTATTTGGAGTGGATAGCTAATGCAATACATATTATATTAATAGCGTAGAGCGCCATGTGAAGTACTACCACGGCACCCTTTTCTGCCGCCAAGCAATGATGTAAGCATTACTGCGTTCCGGTTTTGTAGGGTAAGGGTGCTGATGAAATTACAGGCACATGGAACTTGTTAAAAGTTTATTTTTGGTAAATTTATTGTTTCGTAAACAGCCTTAGAACAAGAGTTGTTTTTTATGACGTTAGTAATACGCCTATATTGCGAGATTGTTAGTATTTTACAAATAATCCTGTTTAAAAGGAAAAATAAAATAAAATCTTACCGCTTGGTGAATAAATAAATAAAAGTTGTAAAATAAACAACGGCTTCATGTTCCTTCCCAAGTTCGGGTGATAATAAAACATGTATCTAAAGAAAAATGTTTTATAAATACTACCTATAAAGAAAAAAGAGATTTAAATTGAAAAAGTTCATATAATGTAATAGTAATGCCGATTTCATGCTGAACAAGACTATTAACGTCGCGTCGGTATGGAGAAAATGTCAGCGGCGGCCAACGATATCTACGTACTAGTGTATTAAATACGGCGCGGGCGGCGTTCCTAACACACACTGTATTTGACTGATATGCGGTTCCGGCACAACTTTTATTTATTTTTTTAGTTGGTTTTCTCTTTAAAAATTAATTTACATCGGTGCGTTGCTCACATTTCGCTATTAGACTAAACATTAAATTGAAGTTTTAAATTATTCACATTAATTCGGTAAGTAATGTTGTGGTTTTTTATTTATTCGTGTATTCATAATATTTGATAATTGCGAAATACTAAGGAAATTTTCACACCATCCATCTCGTTTTCCCTAGAAAGACGCCTGGTAAATAATAATAATAATTATTATTGTTATTCTGACGG
Organism: Hyposmocoma kahamanoa; assembly: GCF_003589595.1. Lineage (NCBI taxonomy): Eukaryota > Metazoa > Arthropoda > Insecta > Lepidoptera > Cosmopterigidae > Hyposmocoma > Hyposmocoma kahamanoa. Next base: position 10,463 of record NW_020654022.1, read on the forward strand.
AATTAGACGCTCTGGATAGACGAGTCCGCACCACGATGATCCCTCACCGAATGCATCAACTGAGATCGTCGGTTATGAGATTGTATGTCCCGCTGAAGTGTGGCGGTAAAGGCCTATTAAGTGTCAAAACCATGCACAACCGCGAGATATGCAATCTTAGAAACTACTTTTTGACGATGACGGGTGACGTAATTCGTGGGGAGGTTGTCACATTTGATAAAGAGCTAACTCCCTTATCGTTGGCCAAAGAGTATTGGCGAGACCCGGTGGTGTTTAGCACCTCTGACCACGAGTCCGTATAGAAAGAGACGGAGCTCCATGAGAGGTTCTTCGAGGCATTTCACGAGTCCTTTATGGACCGTAATGCCTACCTACACTGGCTGCGTTTCGGGGACCTATTTGGGGAAACGAAGGTTTTGTCTGTGCAATACAGGATCAGGTTATCAACACGCGGATTTATCGGAAATACATCCTAAAGGACGGTACAGTAGACATTTGTCGGGCATGTGGCCGTCCTTACTTAGACATGTTGTTTCAGGTTGTTCCGCTCTTGCTAACACTGAGTAATTGCACAGACACAACCAGGCAGCCAAAATATTAAACCAAGTGCTCGCTCTGAAGCACGGACTCGTGCAACAGAAGTTGCCATATTACAAGTATTCACCGGAGCCAGTAGTCGAAGATGATCGCACCAAAATTTATTGAGATCGATCCATTATCATGGACAGGACTATTCTTGCGAATAAGCCTGATATTGTGTGATATTGGATCGATCGCGGTCGAGGGTATTTCTTGTGGACGTTACCATCCCGCATGACGAGGGTCTCGTGAAAGCCGAAACCGGGAAACGCCGGAAATATCTCGACCTGGCGCACGAGATCACCGACATGTGGGGTGTGGCCTCCACTGAAATAATTCCAATTGTTTTGTCCGCAAATGGGTTCATTTCAGTCAGCCTTTTTAACAGCTTGAGGCGGTTGGGTTTCTGTGGCGTGTCGCTTCCAGCACAAATGTAAAAGACGGTCCTGCTCGATATGGCACGTATAGTTCGCCGGTTCTTAAACCTGAGTCTCTGACCCCGACCGACTGTTCCATTGCCGGGAAATACCGCCTCTCCCATTTGAAAATTCAAAATTAAAATTTAGGCCTTGGGAGAGGCGCGAGTCTAAAATAAATATAATAATAATTCATTTATTTCAAGTCACTTGGATCCATAGTGTTACTTATAATCTCACTTAAAAATTAATGTTAGTAATAATTACATTTTACTCAATAAAAATATAAATACAGTTCAATTATTATAGAACGATTTTGCACAAATTTAATAAACAAGTATGTGATTACAGAATGAAATAGTAAATTAAATTATTAGGGATAAATTAAATATATAAAAATACAAATTCTATGACTACCTTTATCCAAGACGTCTGTATACGACAATTAAATCTAGAGGCAATCATCCTCAGGACACCATTTTCACTGTACCGCAGGCGATGCATCAGCGATGCCGATTTTTTACGGATTATTGCGTTAAAACCGTTCGTTCGGGCATCGGCAAACATGCCTAATGCATTGCAGCACCGCGCTATATGCAATAGTATCCTGAAGATATTATTGTGTTGCAGCCGTAGAGCGCTGAAGGCGCGACGCGTGTAACTCACCCACAGACGACTCGAGTAGAACGTTTGACACTTCCACATTGAAAACTTCATTACTACATCGAGCGAATCTGCGAGTGAGTATATTGCCTCTCACCGCCAGCGCTCTACGCTCTCTCTCCATATCCCCCCTTCAGATCCCCGTCTCAATATGTCCCAAATACTTAAACCTATGTACAACATTGAGAGCTACCCCATCAAGCACAACAGGTGATACATGGCTTGGAGTACGTTTACCTGCATTAAGTATGTATATTTCGCTCTTCTTCGCATTGTATTTCAAACCATGAACCCTCACGTATGACTTACAATAGGATAGCAGCTTCCTCAGAACACTTATCGAGGG
>NW_020654023.1:0-11416 GCF_003589595.1 Hyposmocoma kahamanoa
ATTATCCTAACAACAACATTTCCTAACACACATATGATATGGCGATAGACCATATGGAGGATTCCTAAAAATTAAACAAATATATATTCCTTGAATGCAGACAGTTCTTGTTCATTTGGGAGAGAGACCACGAACTATGCACACACACAGGACAATATACCCATCAAATCAAGAAATAAATAAAAAGTGAGTAATATCTATCCAAGTCGGTAGTCTATGTTCTTCTCCCGTCCTTCTAAGTCTGCATTTGTCGGAAACTAACAACTTCCATCAAAATATTCGTCACAATTTCATCATAGCTCCATATGAAAACAAATACAAAAGATTAACAAACCTACTAGAAACTAAAAAAAACATTAAATTACCTACTATAGAACCTTTTCATTCTATTCACATGAACTAGATCCTGCCTACCCGATCTTTTCCTATTTACACCTATTCTTCTCACAATATAATTAACTCTACTTAACCGATCTACTACCCTATACGGCCCTTTAAACAATCTAATCTAGCTAATTTTACACTTCTGTTGGAAACTCTCCTAGGACAATATAACCTTACCAAATCTCCTGGCTGATATACAATTACTTTTGCTTTCTTATCATAATTTCGCTTCTGCTTTATCTGCGCCCTCACTATTCGTTCCTTAACCACATCGATCAACGTTGCTTGTTTTGCAATCTTATCTTGCAAGTATTCCGCAACATTGACATAATTAATCCCCAATTCTATATCTGACGCACATAAGGATTCTCTACCGAACAAAACCATATATGGTGACACCCCGGTACTGCTATGTTTACTAGAATTGTATGAGAAACACACCAATGGTAACATGCAACACCAATTCCTTTGTTTGCCGCCTATATATTTCGCTAACGTTCCTAACCGCGTCCTATTAAATCTCTCACACAAACCATTGCACTTCGCATTGAACGCCGTAGTATGCACCATAATCGCTCTAAAATCTCGCGCTGTCTCCTCTACCAAATGAGAAGTAAACACCGATCCTCTGTCGCTTAAAACTTCTTTTTCTCCGCCGTACCTATAAAATACCTCCGACACATTGACTTACAATTATATGGACGTCGGGTCCGCGCTAAAAAGTGTCCGCACTTGTAAGGCGCTAAAATCGTATACAGAGCGCGACACTCCGCTTTAGTCTTCATTTGTTCTACTGACAGCGCGATACTGCGATGACATTACAATTTAAATTTCGAATAGGTTGACTTGGGACATTTTTTTCGTGGTTTTTGTATTAGATCCGTCGTCCATTTATTTGTAAGTCAATGCTCCGACACCAAAAAATCACATATTGTTTCCGCTGTCACCCTGGTTACGGCCCTGCACACCACATACTTCGACAAATATTCGATACTCACAATCCGGACGATTAAACGGTCCTAAAATATCAATCCACACACGCTCGAAAATACCATTCACGGTAATAGAAATTAATAGTGCAATCGTTTTATTTATATTACGCTCCTGACGCAACTGACAACTCTTGACATACGATTCGATCTTTTTTCAGCACCTACCATAAAATACCTCTGTCTAAACCTTGAAAAAGTTTTAAACAAACCAAAATGTCCGCCCGACCAGGCACTGTCATGCAGTTCCTTCATACATTCCGAAAATAATTCAGACGGAACGACCACTAAAACAACTATGTTTTGATTCAAACGACACTTCTTATAAAGGATTCCGTTCTGCAAAAAGAAGCCTCGATAATTATCGCCAACACCCGAACGAATGCAATTAATGATATTTCTACAAAATTCGTCCGCCTTCTGTTTAATCTGGACATCATCTGCACGCAAAACATACAATTTTAACTCATCCCTCTGCTCCGGGACACGCTCCACTTTCGACTCTATATCCTCCAGGAACGGATTCCTACTCAAGAAATCTGCAACAACATTATCTTTACCCTTACAATAAACAATGTCGAAATCCCAACCTTGAATCGATAACGCCCATCTGGCTAATCTTCCACTCATATCTCTCTTACGTTTTAACCATACGAGTGCCCGATGATCTGTAACTACCTGAAAACGAAGTCCCCATAAATAACTTTTAAAACAATTCAACGCCTATATAAGTGCTAAACATTCCTTCTCCGTAACAGAATATTTCTTTTCTGCTTCACTTAACTTTCTCGAGGCATAAACTATAGGTTTCATCTCTACCATTCCCTGCATTAAACAAGATCCAATTGCTTATCCACTGCTGTCCCATACAACCGCGTCACCTGTTTACTATTTGACGAGTAATGTCCCAAAACAGGCGCTTTCCAAATTCGATCTTATAACACTTCAAATGCCTCCTGCGCTTCATTCGTCCAAACAAACACCTTGTCCTTTTTCGTCAAATTCGTGATGGGAAGTGCCAATCTAGCACAATTATCAATAAATGTTTGATAATAATATTGAACAATCCTAAAACCGCTCTCACTTCCTTCAGACTACATGGAGGATTTATCTCCTTCATCGCCGCAACTTTCTTTATATCCGGTCCAATTCCCTCGGCCGACACTTCATGTCCCAGAACAGTCACTTTCTGAAAACCGAAAGGATATTTAGATGGTTTTAAATTCAAATGCGCATTTCGCAATCGAATCAAAACCTCCTTTAATTCAAATTCAAATTCAAATTATTTATTTCTCAGATAACAGGATCCATCGGTGTTAGTAAAAATAAAGAAACAAAGTTATAGACTATTGTTAGTATGATTTAATGCATTTTTAAATTCTTCAAACGTACTTGCATACACCAATATATTCTCCACATAAACTATCACATTACGATACTTCATTCCCGCCAATACCTTATCCATCGCCCTTTGAAACACCGCTTGACTTGTTTTCAAGCCAAAAGGTAACACATTGAACTCATATAGCCCGGTATGTGTAACAAAGGCAGTTTTTTCCTTCCCTTTTCCTAAACCTAACTGCCAATACCCAGAGTTCATATCTAAATTTGCAAAATACTTTGCACCCTGTAAACTACTTAACTAATCATCTACTCTCGGAATAGGGTATGAATCGTTTTTAATTTTTTTATTCAAAGCCCTATAGTCAATACAAAATCGCCGGTTCCTCATCAGAAGTATTGATTTCACCCAATGAGTGATTATAACACCCTAGTTGGCCTGGCGCAAAAGAAAACGTATCACGGAATTGTAGTAACAACCGATTCAATTCATCGCGTCTTGTCTCCTGTAATGAATTATCAATATTAAAATCTATTTTTTTTATACTAGAGACATTGACCATGTGGTCACAATTCGCATCTAACAAATTAACGAAATTTAAATATTCGGACTTGTTTAATGAAAAGTTTTTATGACTTTTTGAAACTGGCTCGATAGAACAACAATTCTTTTTCCTTGACATGACATCAGAGACAGAATTGAAAGGAATTTCAACACTATTTTATAAGGTCATCTTCGAGGCCGCAAAATCAATTACCGCGCTATTTACCGTCAGGAAGTCCCGTCCCAAAATAAGGAGCTCATCACCATCATCTACAATAAGCAGCTTTGATAGATATTTATTTGCCTGTATTACCAACGAAACTTTGGTGGACGCCTGCACTATTATCCGCGTTCCACCAACTGTACGCAAAGGAAAATTCGGCGTTTTTTCAATCTGCAAATGCAATTTATCTGCAAACAATTGTGAGATTATTGAAACAGAAGCACCAGTATCCACCAAGGCCTCGAAATCTATATTATTTACACAAATGGTTATAAAGGGTGCCCTTTTTATTTACACTTTTACAAATTACACTTATCAACTACACACAATTTTTGTTCCAAACACGCCGGTTTCGCATTCCACGTCCGACCATCCCGGCTATTTATCAGCGTTGCGGTTCGTATGGGTGATCGACTCTTGAATGAGCAGCTGCGCCTTGATAAAATCGGCGTTGGGGATAACCCGTCGAAGAACCACTTCCTTGTGCTTACAAATATACATGCCGTGATCTCAAGTTGTACCTTCCGCGTGGCGTATTTCGCTGCACGTCAAACGGAACGACGGCCGTGACCAGAGTTTGTGGCGTTTGATAATGTGAGTAAGCAGTGATGGATCCACCAACGGATGAGGGATCTCCCTGTGCTTATCAAGACTGAGAACATTCCTTTGAAATACAAACCGGTAATTCGATACTCTGTTGTTCTAAGTTTGATTGTCGATTAAATACATCTTCCATCTGTATAATCGTTTTTCTCAATTCGTCTTTAGACGCGAACAACTTGCTAGCAAGCACCCACTGAAACTTGGGAGCTAAAGATTTTAGGTAATGTTTTATAAATTTCACAACGTCCTGTATCTTTGCTTTTGCTGCCAAACAATTCAGTTTATAAAAATAGTTCAGGAGCGGCTCATTGGGCATCTGCCGCCTGAAGTAAAACTCTTGAGCATACTCGACCTGCGAGGGGAACTGCTCTTTTAACTTTTGCGCAACGATATCGTAGGTGGCATATGAAGAAAAATGGGTTTTATACCACTACAAGACTGGCCCTTCCAGATACGTCGCAATTACATATCTTTTTTGCCCATCCGACCAGTTATTTATCACGCTAATTGCCTCAAACTGGCCCAGAAACTCCTCCACATGGTTTAGGCCCGAAAATTTCTGTCCCGGTGTATGATTCATTGTATAGTTTTTTTTACTTTGCCCCTATTCACTACGAAGCGCACAAAAACACAATAACAAATTCACAATGAAAAGTAAAAATATATATAACGACCTTATATGCTTGTTCCTCCTTTCTTCAGGGAATTTTCATAAATTCATATGAAACTTTTTCACAATTGAAATTTTTTCACAATTGGAATTTTCTTAATTGGAATTTTTCCACCATTGATAGACTCGCTTCTACCATTTATAGGCTTGCCCCCACCATTTATAGCATAAGACGTAGCTCAGGTAGTGTAGCGAAAGATACTTAAATATAAACTGGGAATATCTTCGTAAACAAATATTTAATACGTATTTTACATGTTGTTTCTTGGAGAACTCCCAAGATGTTCTTCTTTTTTCTATCCTATTTTTTAAAATATAAATCTATATTCACTCAGCCAGTACTTCTACTCATAGGGTTCTACTCAACGCGGTCATCGGTGCCCGCCAGCCGCCCGCTCCAGCCACCCCCTGCCTGCATAGGGTAGAGCCTAGACTACAGTACCCTCTTTCCAACAAAAAAAGAATCGTCAAAATCGGTTCTCAAATGCCGAGTTATCGCCTAACATACATACAAAAAAAAAGAAAAAATATAATTTTTTTGAAGTCGGTTAAAAAGAAGTCTGCCGCTTACTCTGCGCGCACCCGACCGTTAAATATACGATGAAATATCCAAAGACTTGTACGCTAGTAAAGAGATATCGTTAGAACTATCCTTTTTCAAGGACTCAAGAACGTCGCAGACAAAGGCGGCGGCTTTGCTCTCCTCTGCTTATTCTATGACGTAAATACTATTCGCGAGAAGTTACTGCAAGTTCCTAAGTGTCCCGCCTTTAGCCTAATTACACTTCGTAGAACGCCAGCGAATTCTTTGCAGCTACATTGTCCACAGCTGCATGTAGCGCCGCCAAACGAGGACAAACTTCACGGTTTTATACCGCCCGAGTGCTAAATTCACCCGTATCACACAACTACCTTTTGAATGGAAATGTTTGTATTGTACAAACTTTAATTTTATGTATTGTCTTTCCTATTTGTATTGTATCAAACAAAACATGTACTTAAAAATATAGTAAGTAGGTACAGGCTACCTTAACTTCTTCCTTAACTTGCGCAGACGGAATTCAAGTTATAGATTTACCATCAATCCTGATGATTGCTCAACGGCGTGACTTTTAAAGTATCGTTACCGAAATATACGAAACTGCGACTTGTTGGGAAAGAAGCGGCGCGACTAGCAGCTCGAACGTCTCCTCGACGGCCCCCGACGCGGTCATCGGTGCCCGCCAGCCGCCCGCTCCAGCCACCCCCTGCCTGCTCTATATACCCAAATAAATATCGCAATATCATGGCTCAATTAAGTGACACAATAGATTTTTCTCTTTACATTTTTGGAACTAGACTGTGTTAACAAAATGACACCTCGCTCCGTAATGCTACTGCTAAGTTGTAAATGTCAAAGGACCAATCAGTATACCACAGTGGACCCCAATTCTGTTCGTTAGAAATGTATTACAAGTCGGTACGAAAGTACACACTGTCGCCTAGCCCTCATCCCGTAGTCGTCGTCCAAGTGCGGCATAATGGCGGCTGAAAGCGAAACTATACGCCGCTCTCGCCACTTCCTCAGGCCTCCGTAATCCGTCACGCTCCCAATTAATATCATAATCCAGTGGCTTTCACCGACGACCAGTTATAAATAGCAAAACCCGCAAACGTCTCGCAGCTATCGTTAGTATTTATTATCCATCGCAAGAGCTACACTGTACACTATTGAATGTTTGTACTACTTCTTTGTTGTTCGTTTACAGCCGAAGTAAGTAATTTGATGCTTCTTGGATTATTTACACAGTTTCTCAAGTTTTGACTAAATTTGCGTCCTGCTTTTTAGTTTTCATTTATTAATTACATATGTTAGTAATATATAGTGTCTTTCTTTGAATGGAAGACACTTGAGAACCTTAAATGCGGGAATATGATGACTCGCAAACAGTTTCTTGTGCGTATTTCCCGTCCCTGCAAAGGATTCAAACCAAATGATAGCCGTAAATATTCCGAAGCACACATAAATTCACAAGACTTCGCAATCCTCCGTGCGCTCAGAATCCCTCGCCTTTTGATAAATCTGTAATAAAACGAACCAAATTACAGCCTCCGCTAACAAAACTCGTAGACATCAACGTTTGATGATGTTTGATATGTTTTTGTTTGATATGATATATTAAATTTCGCTTAAATTAGACACACACTAAATACGGACGTGCGCTGCTTGCAGCGCGCACGGGTTAAGAAGTGGTTCATTTTTCAATTTCTACATTTATATACTTTACATGCATTTTATTAACACTGAATATTCATAAATTTTAAATTTTTATCTGCAATATACAACACATTGTTACCCATTTAACCTTTACTATATAGTACAATCTATACAAACGTTACTTGTATACATTTTCCTTACATATGAGTAACAGAGTTCATGTTATTGGTTACCTATTTAAAATGTAATCAATGGCTCCTATAAGTAAATTCAGTAGGTTGGGATTATTGATGCAGGCTGCTAATAAATCGTTTTGATGCCGATATAGTCGCTTTTAATGAGACATGGCTGGGGACCGGGCAGAAGGCGTGTGCGCTTGCGCCGCCTCAAAAAACAAAAAATCAACACTTCTCCGAAGTGAGACAAGTAGTCACGAGCGACTGCGAGTTGTGACAAGCTACGTCAAACGACCACGTTAGCGCTCGCCTTCACTCGGTCAGCTAGGCGAGTGACACCGAACGATGGCAAGGCAAGGCAAGGCAAATAGGCTGTCTTCACGTAGGTATTGGCCTTCACCCGGCAACGTTAGACCAACATGGTCATTGTATTGCTGGCTTTATAAAATAAAAATTTTTAATAGTTAGAGTTGTCAGTGTGAAAAAATGTGTAAATAATTTTGTTTTCAGGAACTGAGAATGCCTAGTAAATGAGTCTTGTTTAATCTAAATTAAATATAAAAATATTTACCAATAAACCTAATGGTGAAATTGCATTATCATGTAATCTAGTTAGTTATATTCAAAGTAAAATTTGACTCTTCAAAATGAAGCGAATAAATGGAAACCCAAGGAGCACACTTTATACGCCTTAAAACTGTTATATCTATAAACAGTCTTAATATGATACTGATTTAGATAATAGTTCTCTATAAATGGTTTTAGAAAAAAGAAATTGTTCTTATAGACTTATTTCACTCAAGTCAAAATTTTAACACCTTAATACTATATAATAAATAATTTAATTAAGTGTAATCTCTCTTAAGATTTACTCTTATAGTCCTTATTTTAAGTTCATCTGTAGAACAACTTTATTTTTATTTTATTTTATTTATTTTATTTTCTTCAATGAACAAAGTTTCAACAGCATTCTTATACTTATTTGACAAATGTGTTTAAGCAGTACGAAAGCCAATTACAGAAACTCACTATGTATACAAACATGTGATATTATTATTACAACATTGGGTAGAAAAATAAATTTAAATTGGTACAATAAGAACTGAGTTCACAACTAACTGTAAATTACTGATATCAATTGTCGTGTATAGGTCTGTGTAAGTATATGTGTGTGTATGTGTGTATATGTGACGGAGCGTGAGTGTCTAGTTCGCCTCCCCCTATTTCCTCAGAGAATGTGCTAGGCAGGTAAAACTAACAATGAAAGAAACTGCTCGCATCGTTAGTGCTTGCAACTCTGCTTACATGGCGCACGAAATCGACGCAAATAAAACTGTTTAAGAAAATAAGTTAAATTAAAATGGTTCAATTATAGTAATTGAGTTAAATATTCAAATAAATTATATAAAGTTAACTTTGATTAATTAATAAAATGAGAAATAAATACATTTTTTTAATTAATTTATTTATTTATTTATACCTCTGATGTTTCCAAGCAAAGCAGTTTTAAATGTAGTCCTGAACTGATTATTTTTAGTAAAATTGTTCTATACACATCCAGTAAAGTCTATTAATACTCTAAAAACTAGTGTTCTAAGTTTATTCTAGATACATTTAATTTATAGACATTCTGTAGTGTTTGTACTTATTGACAAACACGTTATAGCGCGTCTTCAGTAGATTTTATTTTTTTAAATACTACAATTAGGGTTTTTACTCTATAGGACGTTGTAAGAGTTCATGCAAAATGGATAAAGTAAAGAATATTAAAAGATCTAGTGGAGGTGGTGAACCTTGGATATTAAGTCACGTCATTCGATGCAATCAGCGTTGCCAATGCCAATTGTTCAAAATCTCCAAAAATCACGGTTAAAATCCTAAAATTTGGGGAGAGCAAAGTTCATGTTCCCCACAAATTCCCCACATCTCGAATTTTCATTATTTCTTAGAAATACATCGCTTAAAAATATAATAAATAATTAAGAAACTCAAAATGTAATAATCTATTACGTTTGCTGTGAATGTAAACAGAATGTAAAAAGTGAAACTTATTCTAAAATTAGATGATCTTAAATCATTTATTTATTTTAATAATAATAATAATAACATACACACTGAACATAGCCCCGCACTAGGGAAACCTGTGTCGCGGGTGCCATGGACACACACGTAGACAACCACAAATTACACCCAAACTCACGAGAGATATAAACGTAGGCCATACAAATATTTCTCCCGACCCGGGAATCGAACTTGGGACCTCTGCATGGCAGTCCGGCATGGTAACCGTTCGGCCATGGAGGCTGTTATATTAATTATAATATTAATTAGATTCAACATTAATCCGTAGTCAGTCTGACCAAAAAATCATTTTTCTTTGCCTTACAAAATTAAGTAAATTGATTATTTGTTGTGCATTTGGTGACGCTATGTTAACGTTAGAAATAATCAATGAGTTTCGACCTATACTTAATATTTAAAGTTGACGAGTGGTAAGTTGTGGTGTGGAAGTACCAACTGCTCGGCTTTGTTTATCAATAGCTGATTTCGTTTTGCTTCATACCGGGGACCGGCCTAAGCAGGAGAAAGAATCGCGAACTCTATACGCACCGACTGGTAATTTCACAACCAAGATACAATTCAGAACCAAGTGCTCTAATAATAATTATATTTAAGCTGCTTGTTAATAATACGAGGGATGTGCGATGTTGAAAAACACGTCGATATAGTCCATCACAGTATTCCTAGCAGTAACGATCAAACTAGCGATGCATCAGCAATTGATAAATTAAACAAAATGATAAAATGTTAGAATCCCCACATTTTCCTCACATAGCGCCAATCCCCACAAAATCCCCAATCTAGTTGAAACTCCCCACAATTTGGGGAGTTCCCCACAAATTGGCAACACTGGATACAATAGTCGTAATTCGCGCGCTTTGTATGTTGACAAATAAATAAACATTGCGCAGTAATTCAGTGTTGTGAAATGATAAAAACAATTGAAATGAGCGCGTAAACTACTGTACTTCAATGTTGTGTATGAGTATTGTGCCGTCTATCAATAGAATACAGTGAAATCATTGTGTGAAATTTGGTTGGCGTGAAGAAATAACCTCAAATTTGTAATGAAAATTTTATTTCTTCCAACATAACATCAGTTAGGTATGTCATTAAAATATTCCTTATATTTATGTGATAGGGAATTTATCCACCTTTCTAGTCATACATAACACATTCCATATAATTATACAGAATAACGTTTTTTTGCGGCAAATGGGATTGTTTCAATTGTTTTTTGGCCTAGTGTGTGTAAAAGTTTTTTATTGCATAATACGCTCACTGTTTTATATATATAGGTTTTGTAATACTGTCAAAAGAAAAAATCGCTTAAAAACATCGCATTTTGTAGACAATCGTAAAAACTTCATAGGAGTGAAAGTTCTTTTTGTATTCTAAAGTTATTCTATAGATAAAGCTATAGACAAAATGGCCCCAACTGTGTGTTGAAAAAAGCTTTAAATTCTTATCGCCATTTCTATTAATAAAGAATGACTATGAAGTAGCCGAGAAAAATTTCTTTTCTAGAGTAGAACTACTGGCTGAGTGAATATAGTTTTGTATTTAGAATGTGTTTAAAAAAATAGGATAGAAAAAAGGAACATCTTGGTAGAACTAGAAGTAGCCTCAAAAAGTAAATATGTAAAAAATACAATAAATATCAAGTTTTAAAGTTAATCCCAGTTTATATTTATAAAGTACCTCTCGCTACGCAATCTAAACTACGTCACAGGTTACAAATGGTAGAGGCAAGCCTACACACATGATGGAGTAAATTCCAATGAAGAAAACTAGGAGTAAATAGGAATAGATCGGGTAGGCAGGATCTAGTCCATGTGAATAGAATGAAAAGGTTCTATAAGAGGTAATTTAACATTTTTAGTTTCTACTAGGTTAATTAATCTTTTATATTTATTTTTCATATGAAACCATGATGACATTGTGACGAATATTTTGAGGGAAGTTGTTATTTTCCGACAAATGCAGACTTAGAAGGACGGGAGGAGAAGATAGACTACCGACTTGGGTTGGATAGATATAACTTACTTTTTTTATTATTTCATGGATATATTGTCCTGTGTATGTGGTGTATAGTTCGTGGTCACCCTCCCAGATGAACAAGAACTGTCTGCATTCAGAGAAAATATATTTATTTAATTATTAGGAATCCTCCATATGGTATATCGCCATATCATATGTGTGTTAGGAAATGTTGTTGTTAGGATAAT
>NW_020654024.1:0-13447 GCF_003589595.1 Hyposmocoma kahamanoa
AGTGTATCTTTTAAAGTCATACTTGAATGGAAAAATTCAGTTCACAACAATAACTAAATAATGTACTAAGACTAAAATTAAATATTACTTTAATGCTAAAAGTGTAATCTGCGGAGTGCCCCAGGGCGGTATCTTGGGACCATTATTGTTTTCAATATTGTAATTAAGGTTACTTTTCAAGGTTATGTTTCCAAGAAGAATAGTCATTATTATGAACGTTTTGTATTTTTTTTTATATTTAATTTAAATAAATTATATACTTTTTAAATATTTAATAGAATATAGTAATATTTCTTTAAACCTTTTACTTCCAATATGTACTTCATTTTATGTTGAATGTTCTTATTCAATCTGGTAATATCATAGCATCCCTCTTTTTTGTTACAACATAATTTAATTCTCCGTGAAATCGAAGTTTTGTGCAAGAGTGGATTCTAACCTGTTCAGTGGGATAGATTAAATCACATTACAAATTGAATATGTCATGAATCATTTTAATAGAACTTTAGCTAGGTAGACCTCGTTGAACGTTACCATTCAAACATTCAAATATTTTCTAAGCTTAATGCTATTTATGTTTGAAATTATTGGGAAATATTCACAGCAACAAAATGAGGATCTTTTTAAATTTTATTTCAGTAATGTGTTGTTTTACTGAATCTTATGGCCAGGAAAAAATGACAGTGATTTTTTTATTATTATATGATTGATTTATTTAGCATATAATAAATGTATTCAAAAGAGGTTCATGTCCTGACAAGTAGACCTCCCTCTCTCTAACCTCTGTACGAAAAAGTTGACAAATATTTTCCCGGTTCCTACAAACTGTTTTTGTTATTACCGGTATTTTTCAAAATATTCAAGAAAATTGTCATTATTCAAATATTTACTTTGAAAACAATAAAATGTTCTGTACAGAGTAAAAAGTAAAAAGGATTACAAAAAAAAAACAAAATTATAAACGAGTTGGTAAAAGTTTATTTTGTATATTGACTAACCAAAGCTTTCGATCATGTTGATTACAAAATACTAATACAAATACACATTACACTTAAAAACTAAATGTGTATGGTGAAGGGGGTAGTGTATCTTTTAAAGTCATACTTAAATGGAAGAACTCAGTTCACAACAATAACTAAATTATGTATTAAGACTAAAATTAATATAACTTTAATTCTAAAAATGTTATCTGCCGAGTGCCCCAGGGCGGTATCTTGGGGCTATTACTGGTTTCAATATACATTAAGGACTTTTCAAGGTTTCCAAGAAAAATAGTCTTTACATGAGCGTTTTGTAATTACACACATCAACACTGTCTAGGGATATTTTGAATTTACTCAATTATCTCAAAAATTATTAAAGATAACATACAACACGCGTATATTTTTATAAAGCCCATTTATCTGACTATACTCCAGAATAAAAAAAATCCTTATTACAACAATTTTATACTTAAATAAAGAAAAAACGTAAAATAATGGTAAAACTAACAATGAATGTGTTTCTCAATAAAATGTGAAAAATTAGGAAAAGTTATTGTTTTTAACAGTTATGTGAAAAGTCAGTAGTCTGTAAAACCACCCATGACATTTTTAACGGTCCTGTAACGAGTTTTCATACTATGGATTAAATTATCCAAGTCTTGCTGCGGTATATTGTCCCAGGTCCGGCTAAGATGCAAAAAAAGTTGCTCTTCCGTCGCAATGTTTGCAGGAAAATTCCTCAAAGCCCTTCTTTGGAGCATGTACTATCACGACCAGGGACTCGCCAAACACGTTCTCTACGTGTATCAGGATGGAAACCAAACCGGGACTCATCGGTAACCAGCACTACAGACCACTGGTTATCTTCCCAGAGCAAATGTACACGAGCCCACTCTAGTCGTCATCCACGGTTTCCTCGGCGTAGTCCTGGAGTACGAAGCGGTCTGCGAGCATGAAGGTTAGCGTCATGCAGCCTTCTCCTCACAGTTTGGTCACTCACAAGCAACTGGTGCTCTGACTGGAGCCTCTGAACCAACTGCATGGCCGTTACATTTGGTGCTCTTCTCGCGGCAACTTGCAACAATCGGTCTTGTCGTTGAGTGGTTATGCGCTTCCCGCCTGGATGTCTTTCAGCCACTTCACCAGTAGCACGGTAGCGTGACCATAACCTAGATATCACGTTTTGTCTTGTTCCAATCTCCTCAGCAATACTCCGTTGAGTAGCCCCAGCTTGGAGCATGCCTACTGCCCTTAGCATTTCTTCTCTCGTTAAATGGCGCCGCTGCATGATGCACACAATAGGTTTAACTCGAAATTAATCGATAACTTGTTATAAAACTTAAATTTGACACAAAAAAATATCCCAATATTACTGTAGGTAAACGAAACTTTCGGACTTCGCTACCATTATGCCGCGTAAATCTTGTTTTTATTTTTTTTTTCAAATTCAAATTTAGAATCGTCCAAAAAGGTTTACAAAATAGTCTTTTATCAAAAGATCTTAAAACTGGCCAGTACTTTTTGAGTTTAAGAACTTTATACAAAATATCCCTAGACGGTGTTGATGTGTGTTTTTTAAAAATAATTTATATAAATTATATATTTTTAAAATATTTAATATAATATTGTAATATTTCTTTACCTTTTTAGTTCCAATATATACTTAATTTTGTGTTGAATGTTCTTATTCAACCTGGTAACATCATAACATCCCGCTTTTTTGTTACAACATAATTTAATTCTCCGCGAAATCGAAGTTTCGTGCGAGAGTGTATTCTAACCTTTTCAGTGGGAAAGATTAAATCACAATACAAGTTGAATATGTCATGAAACATATTATTAGAGATTTTACCTAGGTAGACCTCATTGAACCTTACCATTCAAATATCTAATACTAAATTATAATTCTAAAATTTAATGATATTGTATACTGAAAAAAAAATTAGTTAGTAACACATTTTGGTAAAGAGCATAAATACTATAATTGTGAAATGAAAACAGTTAAAGAAATAACCAATTCTCCATTTAAAAATATTAAATATTATTCATTCGTCTTCAGGTTCACTTATAATAGCAATTTATTGTGTTATATTTAAATTACAATAGATATACATTCATTTCATTTAATATTACCTGTCACGGATAAAAATAAACTTTTTCACTTCTCATACTCTAAAAGTACTTCAATATAGCCGTACATAATGGGAGTAAACGCATCCTTTAGTCCCTAGGGAGTAAAAACCTAATTTTTTGTATTTCGGAACACAATATGGTGAACGACGACGTCCACCTACTGAATATACCAAATTTCAAATTAGCAACCTACTACGCTAGGGAAAATAGGCATGGCGGTACATGTATTATGGTCGAAACCAGTTTCGGTATAAATTACTAAAAACAATAACTAATTATAGTGTGTGTAATGTAATTGAGTGTTGCGGTATTGAGCTCATAGATCATAATATAATAATAATATTTTTTTATAGAGTACCTAAAAATACAAAAGATAATTTTAAATTTTTCTACGAAAATCACGACATGTTGTTTTTTATTATGAAAACTAACACGGTTATCACACATTATAATATAAAAGTAACGGGACTTACTCGCGTAGTATTTTAGTCGGAAGCGGTCCGACTAGTTTCGACCATAATCGGTGGTCTTCTTCAGGGGTTGTGTGCAACGTTCGCGACCGCGTCACGTCTAACACTGAAGTGCAAGTGCTACGCGAGTAAGTCCCGTTACTTTTATATTATAACGACATGTTGTTTCAACTGTGTTACAAGATGGATAAAAAAAATCGTAATTTGCCGAGGTTTTAACATTGACATTCTAGAAAATTCAATTTATTCAAAAGAACTCAACTGCTCGCAGGCTTTAATCTTATGACATGTATTGATGAGCCAACTCGTCTCTGTAGTGGAATATGTATAGACAATATATTTCATAATATAAAAGGAAGCAACGCTAGTGTCATAGAATACGCATTATCAGATCATACTGCCCAATTACTGAAATGTCCGGTTAAGAAAACATATTCGCCTGGATTTTGGTATAGATTAACACGTGACTTATCAAAATACAATATGTTTAAATTTAGAAATCATTTGAATAGTATAAGGTTCAACGATGTCTACTCAGATGAAGACCCTAATAATGTTTAATGTTTTATGATATGTTCCAACTATTATACAATTTATGTTTTCCTAATAAAAAGGTTCAAATACATTCTCGAACGAAGCCTTAATGGGTCTCGCGAGGTATTAAATTATACTGTAGAAAAAAAAGGAAGATACTATGGCTTTACCGATATACTCGGAACATTCCCTACATTCAATATAAAATGAACTATAAACTATACACTAAAAGGTTAAAAAACGTTATTTACTTAACAAAATGCTCACAAAATAATTATTATATCTTAAATGCTAAGAATAAATGCAAGGCTGCTTGGAGAATATAATTAAATATAGAATTACATATCCTAAAGAAAGTGTTACAGATGTAATATAAAAATAAAAAATAAAAACGGAGAGACAGTAACTAATCCACAAGATATAGTAGAGGCTTTCAACGAATACTTTATCGAACAATTTAAAGCAGTACATCGCAATACCCCAAGAACTAACTATAATTGTCTATACAAAAATCATAAGTCTATGTTTATGAATCCTGTAGCGCCTCATGATATATTTAAAATAATACGTAACTTGAAAAATTGTAATAGTACTGGGTATGACAATATCAGTACGAAAGTAATAAAGTTTGTAGCTGATATTATATCTACTGTAGTGTATATATTTAGTATATAGTAGTATATATATTTCATAAATGTATACAAGAAAGTATATTTCCTGACAAGTTGAAATCATCAATTATAAAACCTCTTTACAAAAAAGGTGACAAGAATTGTCTCGGCTCTTACAGACCCATTTCCAGTTACCGGTATTTTCCAAAATATTTGAGAAAATAATTTATAATAGTTTAAGTAATTACTTTGAAAATAATAACATATTATGTGCAGAGCAAAAAGGATTTCGAAAAAAACAAATAAATCAATTTAGCTATTTATGATTTTTTTATACCAAATTTATAAACGAGTTGACTATAGTTCGCTTGTACTAGCTTTGTACATTGACCTAACCAAAACTTTCAACCCCGTTGATCACAAAATACTATTGGACAAACTGAGTGCGTATGGCGTAGGGGATAATGCTCATAATCTTTTAAAGTCATACTTAAGTGGTAGAACTCAGTCAACGTTGATAGGTAGATTATGTTTTAGCACTAAAACTGAAATTCAGTATCACTCAAATACCAAAATGTTATCTGCGCAGTGCCCCAGGGCAGTATCTTGGGACCGTTACTATTTTTAATATATATTAATTACTTTTCAAGGTCAATTACACACCCTGTGGTGTTATTTACAGACGACTGTACAGTAATATATAATAATCAGAATGAATTTCATTCTGTGAAAGTGATAGTTTGACATGTATTTTAAATTGGCCGACTTGAAATCAATATTGACAAAACTAAAATCATGAGTTTCATACAAAGAAAACAGTACAAAATTAAAGCCATTGACATTCTTGGTGATATTTTGTATATGTGTGTGTGTGTGTGTGTGTGCGCGCATGCCATTATAATAGACCATTATAATGCTATAGTCAAAAGTTTGCCTCTGTTTCATCATACGTCTTAGGAAACAGCCAAGCAGATATGGTATCTTTACATTTCCATCTTACAATATTGTAGATGTTATGTGATTTATTGAAGTAATTATATAGTCTAGGCCCTTGAAAACAAAAAACCTGTGTGCAAAGGACGTCCTGAGTGATTTTGTGTGGCAGACGATGTAATTCCCTCTCTTTTGAGCGTTGGAATGTTCAGGATTGAATTTTATTTGCGCATGTTGTCTTAATAAGGTGGACAGAATATATAATTGTCGAACTGTAAGTACCTTGGCGTCGTGGAAAAGGCTAATCGTGGAGTATAAGCGTGGCTTAAAGAGGCTCGTTTTTAAAATTAGTCTTTGTGCTCTCTCCAATTGCAAGACATGGGTTTTTGCAGCTCCTCCCCAAGTCGATGTACCATATGCTAGAATAGATTGACAATATGCCAAATAAACTAATTTGAATAATTTAAAATCCATCACATCTCGAAGATTTTTAAAGATGTATGTGTGAGTTTTCGGACTCTTTGTGTGAGGTTTGTAATATGATCTCTGAAGGAGAGGCGGTCATCAATAGTAACACCCAGATACTTAACAGTTGCGACTTTTTCAATGAATGGACAAGTGCAGTCACCGGAAATCAGATCTGAACAAGAATGTGCCACAATATGAAGGTCCCTAGTTAAGATCAATTGACCACTGGGAAGAAAGGTTAGGTATTTAGTTTTTTCGGTGTTAAGAGTTAGAGAATTAGCAGCAAGCCAGTTTGTAACAGCGTTGAAACCTTCCTGTGCGCACTCAAAGACATCCTTCGAAGTATCGCCGTAAAATGTCAATGTTGTGTCGTCTGTATATGATATTATGTTGCAGTTTCTCAGTTTCAGTTGATATAATCCTTTTATGTAACACATGAAAAGCGAAGGGCCCTTGATGCTTCCTTGAGGAACCCCAAAGCTAATATTGGTCTCTTGACTAAGGACAGAATCAATCCTCACCAGTTGAGTTCTATCTGTTAGGTAGCTACAAAAAAGAGAAAGTTGAGTGCCTTTATACCCATCGCTTCCAGTTTGTCCAAAAGAATGGGAAAAGAGACCTGAAAAGAATGGGAAAATGTATCGATGAAACAGATGTTACTAAGTTTTTAGGTTTACATGTAGATAGTAAATTGACGTGGAATCCCCATGTAGAACATGTTTGTTCCACACTTAGTAAACAGTCATACTCTCTATTTAAGCTGAACAAAGTGGTCGACAAAGACGTGGTTCTACAGGCATACCATGCGCACGTGGCATCTACTTTGAGATACGGTATAATGTTTTAGGGAAATGCGTATTGTGGTATTGATTCGGTATTCCGCGCACAAAAAAAGTGTGTGAGAGCTATCTGTAATTTAAGACGAATGGACAGCTGTAAGCCGTATTTTAAGGAACCTCATTTGTTAACGTTGCCGGGACTTTATATTTATGAGTGTTCAATTTTTATCAGAAAAAATCCTGAAAAGTTTACGAACGTTGCACGAGCACGTAGTTGTGATAAGTTTTGTACAGAATCACACAGAACTACACTATTTAGTAAAGCTGCATATTACATGGCGCCAGAAATTTATAATCATTTGCCAAAGGAGATTAGATTGATTAATAATTTTAATGAATATGAAAGATAACTGTTAGCTTTTTTAATATATAGTAATTTTTACTCATTGACAGAGTTCTTTGACAATAATTATTGACATATATATTATTCATAAATTTATTTTTATGGATTTTGTAATTTTACTTCATTTGCAATATTTGACAATTTCATTAATCGTAAAAAATAGTTGATCTTTCATTGATTGATTGTAGTAATTTTAGTAAATAGTTGAATGACATATATGTATGTTTGCATGCCGATTATGGTAGAATAAGTTGGATTTATTTAAAATAAGATCTGAGCATACTGTACCTTATTCTGACAAATAAATAAATTGATTGATTGATTGATTAATTTTTAATTTACATCGAGTGATAAAACTCAAACATCCGCTGCATATAAACCCTCGGAGTATTAGATACCCCGCTAAAGCTCGACCACCGTGTCTAACCACCTCGCGCATACATTGGCTCGTTTTAGACCCGCGATAAAATATTTACTATTATGTTTGGGGACAGAAGCGGAAAAAAATACGCTGCTTTTTAAATTGAAGAACAATAACACTGAATGTGATAGCGTTGAACCAACTCAAAATTTTACAATCAAGGAGGGCAGCATCTTAACGGTGAAGGTTCCAAGGACCTCACTACGTTTTTACCAATTATGGTAAGTTTTATTTCTAACAGCGCTGAAAGCGTAGTGGACTATACCCCAAACCCTCTTCTCAAATACACTCATGTACGGTAGTGGGACATAATGAGCAGTACGTAGACTGCAGCGGTTGACCGCAGGTGATATAATTTCACAATAAACGGTACTCGCGCCTGCGGTCTAACGCTGTAACATTGAAGAGCACGTCTTAAAGGTACGGTTAGGTTCCGAATCCGAGTAATGACGGTCCGAAATGTCATTTTATCTCTAGATGTACAAGCGATGTTCGTATTTTCTCGGATTCGAAGAGGACTTAGTGTACAAGCGACATCCGAAGTGGGTACGAGTTTCTGATTTGTATAGTCTAGGATTTGGAACACATACACGAATGTTGGAAACTGTATTAAACTTTTAATATTCTAAATATTGATTAACCTGAAAATGTACGTCGAGACCCAAACTTAATTTTTTCTAGCATTTTTAGCATTCCAAAAATAGTAAAACAAATAAATTCTAAAATATGTTACTCGTTGTTTATTCCAGGTGTTCCAGATTTGTCGACAATACCCAAAGTGATTATACAGGTGAAAAATATCTCAAGGAATATTTGACTTACAAGTATACTACTGTTGAAGCTGTTGCCGCTATTGTAAGTTTATTTCAAATTAATACATAATATAAACAAATGTGTGTTAGAACAAAACATGTTATATGCAGAATGCCCCAGGGTAGTATCATGGGACCTATTTTTAATATGCATACACCCAATTCCCCAGTCAGTCAGAGTGACAACACTCTGAAAGTATTATCCAGAATACTCAGACCAGAAACAATACTCAGTCGGACGTAACTCTACAATAATAAAAATCTTAAATGTAGTAAGGAAGAACGTTTCAATAATAAAAATGATCACTAAATATTTTTGTGAAATAAGAATGATTCGTATTTTAAAATCAAGAACAAAATCTGACAAGACTGCTTTTTCTTTTTGTTGTATCGATGGCATACACAATAATGCTTGCCACCGCGGCGTAAGGCTTTGCCAATCGGCGTAAGGGTGTGCCAAACGTACACAAAAGGAATAAATAGTACATCGAGCGAGGAGACTGAATCTCAGTACAGAGTACTAAAAAAACTAACAAAAAATGTTAAAAAAATTCAAAAATCTAAAATTACATCTATTTGCCAAGTTTTTATTGAAATCGGTTACCGGAAAGTGCGCGAAACGGATTCATTCCTACCCTTTCTCCTGTTCGCCACCCTTAGAGGTGGAATATTTTCTTCAAATTTAAATGGGACCATTCCTGAGGTAGTCTCTACCCAACAAAAAAAGTATCATAAAAATCAGTTCACAAATACCGGAGTAATCGCGTAACACACATAAAAAAAACATACAGTCGAATTGAGAACTTCCCCCTCTTTTTTGAAGTCGGTTTAAAATGGATGTATTTTAATCTGTTATGCGAACAACCCACGTGACGTCGTATATAGATAAGCAAAGGAACGTTATTATAAACACTGTTCGCGTTTTAGTTTGTGTTTTTCTCCGTTTATTCTTCTTTTAACTAAAAACTGTAATACTGCCCAGCTAATTATAAATGCAGCACTTGCAAAGTAGCGGTTCGGAGAAAAACGCGCATAATATATTTTTAGATATCTAAGAAACAAGTTTATGTTAAAGAACTAAGTATAAATGTGAATATAAAAAAATTAGAAAAAGATTCAACGTTTCTAAAGACATATAATTTGTATACACTTTAGTGCCCCATTCGAATATAAAGCGTATTGCGGCGTTTAATTCTAGTATCAAATTCTTCAGGACCCGCTGCAAGGACAGGCCGCAGAAACTCTCCGATCATACTCTCAAGCTAATGGCAAATCGACGCGATGTGACGCTGCAGTCCTCCACCTCCATAAAGCCTACAGACAGCTCAATAGACACATATGGAAGTCCATGCGACACGACGTACGGGTTTTTAATACCAATAATATTAAAGGTACCATAGAGCGAAACAAGGGCTCCAAAGTGTTTGCAAGGGACATGTCTATTGGGTAAAGTCAGCTTACAAAGCTGAAGACGGAGGATGGCAGCGTTGTAGCGTCCAAGCCAGAGGTACTGGGGGAGATCGAGAGGTTTTATAGCCAGCTATATGCCTCGATCTTTTGAATCAGCAACAGGCTGAGTAGCCTGTTGCTGATTCAAAAGATCCTAGAGCCAAACTCACCCGACACTATACTGAGGATATTCCGGACATCAGTCTGTACGAGATTAGGATGGTTCTGAAACAGCTAAAAAACAACAAGGCACCGGGTGAAGACGGAATTACATCTGAGCTTCTGAGAGCGGGTGGAATACCGGTACTAAGAGTCCTACAAAGGCTCTTTAATTCAGTCTTGCTCGAAGGTTGTACGCCAGAATTGTGGAATGGAAGCATGGTGGTACTCTTCTTTAAAAAGGGAGATAATACCCTATTGAAGAATTACAGGCCCATCTCACTTCTAAGCCACGTTTATAAGCAGTTTTCACGAGTTATTACTAACCGTCTCGCGCGCAGATTCGATGATTTTCAGTCCCCTGAACAAGCCGGTTTCCGAAAGGGCTTCAGTACCATAGAATAGGACGTAGCTCAGGTAGCGTAGCGAGAGATCCTTTTAAATATAAACTGGGATTATCTTCATAATAAATAATATAATACGTAATAAATATTTATTACGTATTTTACATGTTGATTTTTGGAAGCTTCTTCTAGAACCGCTAAGATGTTCTTCTTTTTTCTATCCTATTTTTTTAAATACGATAAAATCGACGTTGGGGGTATCCTGTCGAAGAACCATTTCCTTGTGCTTGCGAATATACTTGCCGAGGTCTCAAATTGTACCTTCCGCGTGGCGTATTTCGCTGCACGTCAAATGGAACAACGGCGTAACAGGAGTCTGTGGCGTTTGATAATCTGAATAAGCAGAGATGGGTCCACAACCGGTGAGGGATCTTCTTGTGCTTGCCAAGACTGAGAATATTCCTTCGAAATATACACCGGTAACTCGATACTCTGTTTTTCTAAGTTTGATTGTCGATTAAATACATCCTCCATCTGTATAATCGTTTTTCCCAACTCGCCTTTAGACGCAAACAATTTGCTTGCAAGCACCCATTGAAACTTGGGAGCTAAAGATTTTAGGGAATGCTTTATAAACTTCAGATCGTCCTGTATCTTTCCCTTATCGCCAAGCTATCCAGATTATAAAAATAATTCAAGAGCGGCTCATTAGGCATTTGCCGTCTATAGTAGAACTCTTGGGCATAATCGAATTGCGAGGGGAACGGCTCTTTTAACTTTTGTGCAACGATTTCGTACGTCGAGAAAAAATGGGTTTTATACCATTGCAGAGCTGGCCCTTCCAGATACGTCGCAATTACATATCTCTTTGCCCATCTGACCAGTTATTTATTACGCTAATTGCCTCAAACTGGTCCAGAAATTGGTCTACATCATTTTTAAGCTCGTAAATATCTGAGCTGGCGTACAATTCATTTTATAGTTTTCTACTTTGCCCCTTTTCACTACGAAGCACACAAAGACACAATAGCAAGTTCAAACACAAAAATAAAATATAAATTACAACCTTGTATTATGGCTTTCCTCTTCTTCTTCCTTCAGAGATTTATCAAAAATAAAATATAAAAAATTTTCCACATCGGAATTTTCAAGTAAGGCGATCGTACACCACTTGTAAGGCGATCTCCACCATTTATAGCATAGGACGTAGCTCAGGTAGCGTAGCAAGAGATTCTTTTAAATATAAACTGGGATTATCTTCATAAATAAATATTTATTACGTACTTTACATGCTGATTTTTGGAAGCTTCTTCTAGAAACGCTAAGACGTTCTTCTTTTTTCTATCCTATTTTTTTAAATACATTTTAAACACAAATCTTTATTCATTCACCCAGTACTTCTACTCATAGAGTAGAGCCTAGACTACAGTACCATAGACCTCATCCACCCGCTGCAGCAAATTATACAGAAGACCGAGGAGTATAACCTGCCATTATGCTTAGCGTTTGTGTACTATGAGAAAGCCTTTGATTCGATCGAGATTTGGGCGGTGTTACAGTCTCTACATCGGTGCTACATTGACAATCGATATATCGATGAAATGTTTATACAGAAACGCCACTATGTCAGTTCGACTCCAGGACCAGTGCACAAGGCATTAGCAAGTTGAAGTGGCAGTGGGCAGGGTAAATAGCTTGTAGAATTGGCGGCCGTCGGGGCAGAAAGGTTCTCGAATGGAAACCATGAACCAGAAGGCGTTCACTGAGACGGCCCCCTACTAGATGGACGGATGACCTGGTAACTGATGGATGCACGTCGCGTCCGATCGGCTGGTCTAGAAATCTTTGGGAGAGGCCTATGTTCAGCATTGGACGTCTTCCGGCTGATATGATAATGATGATTACAAAATATTAAATTCTTAAATAGTCCCAAGAGTTTCTCTCATCACTTTTCAATTCATATATAAACGTTTGATATAATCCTATATATTTTTATTTATTTTATTTTAATATATGTATATTAAATATAATTTTATATATTATATATATATATATATTTAATATCATTGGATGTAAAAAAACAAAAACTTTCTATTCTTCGTTTGCTTCCTTTTCCGCCTTTTTAAAAAGTAGTACATTATTAGAATTTCATCTTCATCCATTTCACACGGGAGCGAACACACACTACTGACTTCCAAAAGAACATTGAAGCAACTAACTGCAGTGCATCAAACGACTCTGTCGTGCAAACGAAAAGGCGGCTGCCGTAAAACGATAAATTGTCGTCACGATGTAGTGGGATGTAGTCTAGCTGAGACACGACATTCAACGATAAAATAATCGTCCACGACATAGTCACGACAGATAGTCATGATATGGGAACAGGCTAGAAGCGACAGTCGTCCACGACGATAAATAAACGTTACGACATAATGGGAACGCGCCCTAACTCTCGCGACGCGCTCACCCGAGCCGTCTGTGTACTGCGTATATACATCAAGTGTGTGATCTTTGTTATGCTCATTGTTCCGCACTCATTCCTAGATAGGAAAAACACTGTATAGGAGAGATCTCCTATACAGTGTTTTTTTTAATGGGGCAATATGGGGATTTCCGAAACCACAAAAGATACAAGGAAACAATTTTGACGTAGTTAATATTTTGGTCAAGCGTGAATTGGCCATAAAAATGAACAAAACTTATCATAATTTTGTTTAGTGCTGATCGACTCGACTTGGTTTCAGATTTCCTCATACTGTCCGATTTTAAAAAAAACACTCTGTATATATTGTGCGAACCTTCTCTCTATACCTTGTGCTGTGGGGTTGCAATAATATGATTGAAAATAATTTGGACTTCCTTATTTTCAATTGAATACTCAATTACAATCACTATCCAAAAGCAGCACCGCTATGAAATCTTATTATTTGTTTTATTTTAACTTTCAG